>NW_027450335.1:0-14461 GCF_964194025.1 Convolutriloba macropyga | reverse complement strand
AATGTACATACAAACATAAATTTATATATATTATAAAAAAAACCGATGCAGTCGCAATTTGGAAAAACTGTTCAGAATTAATTATGACTAAAGACAACGTTGAGATTTTGCAACCTTTTGGAAGTGAAGTAGCTTAGATCACCAGGGTATTTTTAGTTCCAATTTTTGAAAATCCGTGTACACAAAATTTCATAGCTTTGGTCAGTTTATCAATGTAAAAACTTACAACATTACAGTGCAGAGGTATACCCAAATCGTCACGGGCAGATATGCCCGATGTATGTATTTCGTGTTCGGTTTTACTATGTTAATACATTGAAAGTGGTACAATTTTGCAGAAAATAGCTACTTTAGCAGAAACCAGCAAAATGGAAGAGAATATCGTATCCCGTGTTCGCAAAAATGTCCTAATTTTAGCCGCGAAATACAAGTAGAAACTCAATAATCTATTTTTACGCGAGTTGTATCACGCATACCTTCAATTTACGTATCGATTTTTTGCACGCAATGTAGCTCGATTTCGCATATAATCCGCAATTAAGCCTAAATTAATTACTACTTATTTAATTAAGCCTTACTTATCACTACTAGTAGTAATTTATTACTACTTTATTACTACTTATAGTACTTTATTACTACTTATTTTACTTATTAGTACCATTATTACTATTTATTAAAATTGGCCAGTCCCAAATTGATAGACAAAGTGTTTGATGTGCGAGGTTTTTTTCGGAAAAAATCAGGTTTTGTGGTTGCATGTATTTAAAGTATTTTAAAGCTTTGAAAGCTTCAATTAAATTCTTTATTAAAGTGCTTATTGCATGCACAAAAAATGCGCGAATAATAGATACCTAAATTGAGCGGAAACGTGCTACAAGATTTGTTACCTACTTTTCGCACCCAATGTTCTTTTATTTCGCAAAATTGGCGGAACCCCTTTTGCAAAAAGTAAAGATACAAGGATGTCATCTAATTTCTTTCATTTTATGTAACTCATTTCCGAGCCAATTTTACTGAGGCGGAAATTTTGGGGTATACCTCTGCATCGTAATGATATATATATATATATATATATATCATTACAGTGCAGAGATAAACCCAAATCGTAACAGGCAGATCTGCCCGATGTGTGTCTCTTGTGTTCGTTTATACTATGTTAATACATTGAAGTGGTCCAATATTGCGAAAAATAGCCACTTTAGCAGAAACCAGCAAAATGGAAGGGAATATCGTATCCCGTGTTCTTAAAAGTGTCCTAATTTTAGGCGCAAAATACGAGTACAAACTCAATAACCTATTTTTCGCGGGAGTTGTATCACGCATCCGCTCAATTTACGTATGAATTTTTCGCACGCAATATAGCTCGATTTTGCATATAATCCGCAATTAAGATTAAATTAATTACTACTTATTTAATTAAGCCTTACTTAATACTACTAGTAGTAATTTATTACTACTTTATTACTACTTATAGTACTTTATTACTACTTATTTTTACTTATTAGTACCATTATTACTATTTATTAAAATTGGCCAGTCCCAAATTGATAGACAAAGTGTTTGATGTGCGAGGGTTTTTTTGGAAAAAAATCAGGTTTTGTGGTTGCATGTATTTAAAATATTTTAAAGCTTTGAAAGCTTCAATTAAATCTTTATTAAAGTGCTTATTGCATGCACAAAAAGTGCGCGAATAATAGATACCTAAATTGAGCGGAAACGTGCTACAAGATTTGTTACCTACTTTTCGCACCCAATGTTCTTTTATTTCGCAAAATTGGCGGAACCCCTTTTGCAAAAAGTAAGATACAAGGGATGTCATCTAATTTCTTTCATTTTATGTAACTCATTTCCGAGCCAATTTTACTAAGGCGGAAATTTTGGGGTATACCTCTGCATCGTAATGATAAATATATATATATATATATATATATATATATATATATATATATATAAATTTATATATATTTAAATACACACACACGTATACATATATATATATATATATATATATATATATATATATATATATATATATATATATCACCATAAAAATGACAAAGATTTGATGTATAATTCAGACAAATTTTTATTTCTGGAAGCCAATTCGACTCAGGGCGAATAAAAGAGTATGATATTTCTCGCAATTTTGAGGAGATAGCGAGGAGAGAAGTGCGAGTCGAGAAAGAGACAATGAGAAAACTCAACTACAAGTGGTTAGAATCTTTATGAAACAAATTCAAGTTTGCGAACCTCACATTGAAAAAATCTGCGGCAACATTATCTGCAGAGCAGCCATAATTTTAAAAATCTGAGAGTCTTCAAGCGCTTCAACAAAGCAACTCAACAGATACAGAGACTGCATTCCCTTGAAATTATTTTAAAAAGGAGAATGTAAGTGATATTTCGTTTGAAACAACGAGAAACTCAGAAACTTTGACTTTTTATTTCTTCGGGACTAACATAAATTTACTCGATGAAAACTGTTGTTGAGTCGATAAATGATGGCGTCAACACTGACTGAACTCAATTCTAACTCTTATTTTATTTTGTTTGCTATCATCGTCCTATTAACTTACCAATTAGATCCCAGATGTAAAAATCGCACCCATAGAAACTCGATTCTAACATCCACTGATATGAAGACGATCCCGGGTTGACTCAATAATTGTAAAGTTACAACTTCCTATTATGTCGTCTATGAAAATTTGTAATCCTATAGAATTTTCATATAATGAAAGTTGTAAATTAACAAATTTTTAGAGAAATCATGAACACGGCTAAAGCAAAGCACAAATAATGTGTTTCAAAAAGTTAGTAAGAAAAACTAACTATTCTCATGATGGAATGGTAACTTTATTAAGATTTAGCGTCCACCATTACGGGACTTGAAGACTTGGCGACTATACAAAAAATTTGATAGCAAATCTTAATTTTTCTTTGTATATGTTTGGAAAAGATAAATAAAAGCTCAATTTTGTATTTCAAGATTAAATATAAAATCGAGCCTTTTGATTTTTTGAGCTTTTAATATTGAACTTATTGAATGTATATCTGTACATCTTCCTGTAATTACTACAAATATTATTGTACCAATAAAGATATCGAAGAACGCGAATTGCAGCAAATTTTCTGCTCACAAACTTTCAAATTATTGACTGCCCTAGTTTAAACTTATTGTCAAATTTGCAATTATTTATAAAGAAATTTAGAAATTTTATAAAATAATGCATTAATTTTACAAATATTTGCAAAGAGGTCTGAATATTTGGGTCCCTTATTGTTAGTAGTTGGCCATGTAGGGTGATTTTACCACAAATATCGTTTACAAGGTGTACTTTAAACACTTTTCAATTGAATTGAAATAACCCACATTGCTAACAGAACGGGTTTAGGTTTATTTTCCTAAACATTTCTCCGAGAATTGTTTAGGAAAATAACCCACATTGCTAACAGAGCTCGACCGGAACGAACTCGGCCAATCGTTTGCAATTTTTTGCAAACTTAACATTATTTTGCAAAATTTTGCAAATTTGAGCTTGTGAAGGGATAACTTGCAAATTTTTACAAATTTGGCATTATCGAGCAAAAATTTGCAAATGTGTGCAAATTTGGTATTAGTTTTGAACTAGGGTGATGACAAATTAAAAGTTACAACATTGCAATAAAGTGCAATAATGTAAATTATTCTAGCTCAATTCCCATAATAACAAACCTTTTCGCAACTGGGTCAATTTCTATTCCCGTGGTTGTCTTCGTCGTTTTTATCAGCAGTAGAAAGAGACATAAAATAATTGGAACCGTTTTACTCATTTTGAAAAATTCACTACTCGTTTTTAATGTGACAATTGTAATTATTCATGATCTTGTATCGTGGCAAATCTTTATAATCTTCAAAAAATGTCTTTCATTATCAAGCATGTTTATATTATGCCCCTACTGACCGAACTTTTCGTTTGAGATTTTTCAAAAAAGTTGATGAATAATTCTTCTTTGCATATTTTGATCTGACAAGGTAATCTTTCTTACTTGAGAGCTGCTTTTTTATGAAATCATACTATATCACTGTCAGCAAGCGATCTTTATTCAATAATTTAAACAAATTTTTGACAGTTTAAACAACATTGTTCTAACAAAGTAATCAGCGCAATCATGGATACAAAAATGAAATTTAAAACTTAAGAGTTAAATTGATCAAAGTTTACAAAAATTTGCGGTATGGACATTTCAATTGAACCGAATTTTTGTAGTACTTCAATGTTCGATTAGAACAGCTGTCAAAACGCAGCGTTAGAAGATTGATCTGCAGAGTATATCGTATGAAGGGTATCTGATTTTAAATTGAAGAAAAATAGTGCATAACCGCATTCACGTGACGATTTAGTACTTCTAAAATTTAGTTTTCTAAAATTAGGGGGTATATTAGGAGACTTTTTCGCAACCCCCCGCCCAAAATCACTAATAAAATCACGACAATAAACATAGTTGTCAATGTAGCCAATTCCACCCTAGTCTAGACCTGGAATTATGAAACGACCCAGTAATTCCATGCAAGGGGTCGGGGGCTAAATACTGAGCTGAATAACATGGTCGAGGATCCTAGTTAAAGTCGAGCCTAATTCTTATCATAAGTCCAGCCAATTTTTTTTCATATACAAAAATGAGTAAAATAAAAATTTCGCTAACATCTGGGTTCGATCTCGTGACATTATCTCCGACCTAGTCCAATGGATAACCAATTCCGCTGCATGCCCTTAATAACAATTATAAACAAGACATTGCTACGGGTGCGCGCGTAATTCGAAGACATTTTTATTGTTTTATTGTCCAGTCACATTCTAAGATACCTTGTGTTGTCTATCCAAATTCGATTACGGTTGCTTCAGTTTCAGCCAAAGTCGAGGACATCATTTGAAGCGCAGACAAATCTTTTCATACCAGAAACTATCCAGGAGTCTTTTCATGCCTTATATCGGTCGAGTATGGTCATTTAATATTTCCAGGTCTAAAGTAAGGCAGTCAGAAAATCATCTCTATTTGTATATAGTTTTAAGTAGAATATGTCAAAACGGAATTATTATCGACAAAAATGAACCCAATAAAATCAAAACTATGGAGACGGAAAAATATAGCAAAATTCTACCAAAAACACAAATTGTTTCTTTTGAGGTTACAGAGAATTTGCTTACTGCATGCAAGCAAACTGCCATTTACAATTAAAACAGTCAATTAAGTGTACAAAAAGTACAATATTCCTAGTTATTACACCAAAATCCTGTATACAACAGAAAGAAAAAATAATCGTGTAAATCTTAGGCCAGTTAAATTTCTGGGTTGACCAAGAAATCAAGTGTACGTCCAGTAAAACGTTGTATGTAGTAGAGATCGCGTGATACGAGAAACCGCCAATTTGAACAGGAAAGTTTGATTCCTTCTTACGTTTAAATTATTTTTTGATTTGACATTTTACCACTACAGTTAATGCTATACTCTTAAAAGCTATCGAGAATTGACCGAGCACCACAAATGACCGCAAATAAAGCTCTTACTCTCACCAAACTACAATAGAAAAAATCATTAAAGTAAAAACTGATAGTTTATTTGCTGCATTTGTGTTTATATCCCGGACCTATCTGCCATAGCATTTCAGAGCTGAACCATGAAAAAAACATGCTGGATTTTTGCGCTGAGCATGAATCTGTTCATGTCATATTTTTCTATTTACAGTCTGGCTGTAAAACTTAAAGTGACTCATTCGTCTGCCTTTTATCTTATCATAGCAAATTACCGCATGATTTCTATCTGAGCAGCTATAATTACCGCATGTCCTCTATATGCGCAGCTGTAATTACCGCATGTCCTCTATGGCCGCAAATAAAGCTCTAAATCTCACCAAACTACAATAGAAAAAATCATTAAAGTAAAAACTGATAGTTTATTTGCTGCAGTTGTGTTTATATGAAATAATGGATATCTAGGCGGCAACATTGAGCAGCTTTGAGGAAAATGAGTATAGAAAATTACCGGGATGGTCTTTTTCAAGATTCTGCTGAAAAACAGTCGCTGAAACAAAAAGAAGTGAATATTTGTGAATAAATGCGTGTTGATTGCGCCAGTCTTTAGTTATTTGAAGTTTTGGAAAACTGTTTGGTGTACCGAGATAAAAAAATTACTGTCAAGGCAAAAATGACTTTTTTGGGTTTTTTTTTCAACTCGTCTCAATTTTAATAAACAAACTAGTTAAATTCTAATTTTTGTAAATATGATTTATCAGCTTTCAAGCAAACAAACAAGACTGAAGTAGACATTGCATATAATGTACAAAAGAAACAATGCATAAAGATGACAATTTCTTGGTTGCAATTTTCAAACAATTTTTGTGAAGTGGACGAGAATTTTCAAAATTTCGAGAACTGATCGAGAAGTTTCAAATAGCTCGATGAGTGATCAGAAAAAACGGAGACAAAAAACTCCGAGCTAGCCTGTTAAAACTAATGCCAAACAATTGAGATGACCTTTGGGTTTACCTAAATAAACTATTTAACAAGAAGTAATTATAACTTTTACAAAAGGAAATCTGTAATATGGCTACACTTCAAACAATCTTATGAGGGAAACTATCACAAACGGGAACTATGGTCATTGAGCTGCCTAATACTTTGTATGAGTAATAAAAAGCATAACTGTCAAACGTATTGCGCATGACATTAAAAACTAGTCATTTTGAGCTACACGGTACCTTAAACAGGACATTATTTTAATCGTTCCAAATTTTATATCTTTGCCTGTAACATTCGGAAACAGAACGAACAGCTGATTATATCAGTTGCCGATAGGAATTATTGTCAAAAAAGGTGAAGTAGTTCAAAATGAACATTACAATCTTGAGCTTCTTAGATGAAACCAATGTTGTCTTCAAAGGTCAGTTGAAAAAAACCATCGTTAACAGTGCTATTGATTTCGGACAAACTTTCGCTTTGACAAAAAACAACAGAATGGAAGAGCCTATTTCATTTATCTTTGCATTCAAAGGAAAAAGAGACACAAATCAATAGTTTATCAACGCAACAACTAACTGAAACCATGGTTTTATAAGCATATGAAACCGTTCAACGTTTCTCCACCTTATGAATCAAATTTTTTGAAGCCGAACTTTTCGGAATTGAATTTACAGAAAATGGACAAGTCCAAATGAACTCTAATTTGGACAATTAGAGCCTAAAGATTAAACAGAAAATTAGGAATTTAACCTGAAAAATTTCTGCCTCTCGATTGCTGCGCCATCTTTATCACTTGCGTCCAATCGATTCAAATTGATTTTAGCACCATTTGTATAAAAAAAACATGTAGAAAAATTAAAGTCAAACAAATAAAAATAGATTTCAAAAATCTATGTTAAAAAAAGTGCTTTTCGGTATCAATTCGTCGTTTCCTTTTTTTTGTAGAAAACTTTCAGTTTTCATAAAATGGAAAGCCAAAATGATAGCAAACGAAAGCCTATTACAATGGAAATCTGCGGTAATTGTTTGTTTGTTATGTTTTCCTTCTTTTGAAACAGCTGGCGATATTTGCTACGAGCAGACCAAACATCAGGATTCCATCAAAGCTATCAAAAAGTCTTCATTCAATTGAATTCTTTATTTTTTTCGTTAAGGGGAACTTGAATAAATACAAATCCCATTAAAGTCTTTACAAAACTTTGCGTTTGAAATTCTTCTGAAAAAGGTCTTTTCCAATAACTAATTCCAATATTGTATGCATTTGTTTTTTAGTGAGAAGATTCAAGATATTATACAATATTTAAATGTCATGCACAATAAGGCTCACATATCTGCCTTTAAGGACGCACACAAAGTTTTGTGTCGTTAAATGACTCTCTAAACGCAAATCCGCCAGAAAAAGAAACATTTTTTTTAAAAAAAAGTCAGAATGACGATGAGCAAATTCAGAGTTTGTGAAAATGGGGCTTCGCACTTTCCTTCTTTTCAGAAAAAGTCTGAAAATTGTTGTTAAGAAATTGACAATTTTGGCATTGCTTTTTCATTTATATCAGTTATGTGCCATTTTCATTTCAGTTCTTGTCTTGCTATGCGGATTTTTTTTTGCAAGCGGAATGGAAATTTCTGCAAATGATTCTACGGATTATTGGCGAGTTGAAAAAACATCTTTTTTTGAAAAATTAGCGCAAAGAAGTTGGAACGACAAATTAAAAATTTAGGTTCTGAGCTACACGTATCTGTTAAACTTTTTCTGTCATTCAGTTGTTCGCCATCTTTTTCTGTTTGGTCCAATAAATTCGAATGGATTTTAGCACTGTTTGTATCAAAAAAATATGTGAAAAACAGTTAGAACCAACCAGTTAAAGTTGATTTCAAAAATGTCTTTTTACAAGTAATTTTTTGATATTACTGGTAAAAATATTCAGTTTTCATATATTCAGTAGAAGTTTTTCAGTTTTCATAAAATTATAAACCAATTTACTACCAAAAAAAATTGGTGGAGAAAATTTGCTCGCTAGGTTTTCCTTCTTTTGAAACAGTGGGGCAAATTGTGCAACGAGCAGAAAAAACATCATCCAAAATTTACCAAATTTTCTTATAAAAAATTGTTTTCATTCAAGATTTCCTTGAAAATTCATTTTTAATACATTTCATTTTCACCATCTTCTGATGTTTTTCTTTTTCTATAACTAAATTCAATGATATCAAATTTCCGAGAGGGCAGGTTCAAATTATTGGACATAAATGTTCGTAAATGTTCGTAAATAAAGACGCGAATAATTCGTGTTCAAGTTGGCCATAGTTTAATGTCATGCACTATAAGACTCATAGTTCTGCTCTTTGATGATTCATACGACATTTTGATGTCATTCAATGACTCTCTAAGACAAAAAGCTGCCAAAAAACAAGAAACCTAAATTTTATGTTAAAAATCAGAATGACAATCATTAGTTTCAGAGTTTATGAAAACGGGGTTCGCACTTTCATTCCTTTTCGCATTTGTTTGAAAATTGCTATTAAAAATTTTACATTTGCCATTGCTTTTTCATTGCCAAGTTGTGGACAATTTTCACATCACCTCATGTTTTGCTTTGCTTGGTAGCTGAAATTTGAATACAAAATAAAAAAATCGGGTAATTAATCTAAGAGTATAATGAAAACGAAATCTATGGTGATTTTAAAGCTAAAAATGTTTGCTTCACAAAAATGAATTTTTCCTTTGTGTGCCAAACAGCATTAAGAAATTGTAGAGGAACGAGAACTGCTCGAGCATTTAATTGTTTTTCATTTGTTCTGTCCGGTAAATCAAATGGAAAATAATGGAAACTTTCAAAGAAAGGCACACACAACGCAAATTTTGTCCAAGCGATTTCATTTCTCATTTCAGGGTTTCCTTTGTCACGGGGTCATTATTCAGAACAACTCTGAAAATTGCGTTATTTTGTGGTTTTATAATAAAAACGACCAAAATCTTTTTCCATACAGTTAAATTTCGTTGTTGTCATCAAGGTTGCTTTATAGAAAAAATTGTTTGAAAAACCAGACTGTCTTTTATACAAAAGCTATATTTTTCATTAATAAATTTTGCTTTGTTGAATCAAGTTCTTATTTTTTCCAGACACGTTTTGAGTTTTCTCGCAAGAGTTTGAGGTTTTGAGCAAATCATAACACCTAATGCTTATATTTAGATTGAGAAATTTCTTTCACAATTGAAATTCAATTTGTTTTTGGAAGCTCAGCTTTGCCTTATTTGTTCCTTTTAAAACGACTGGAGCAAAAGAAAGAATTTTTTGTAAAACATTTTTCATCAATTAGCTTTGTGGTTTCAAACTTTGTATTTTTAACGCAAGGTCTCATTGACTATAATGTGTGTTTGATGCTTACGTTTTTGTCGCGTAGAAGTTTGTGACCTTGCTTTCCCCAGAAAAGATTGCCCCATATCATACATAACATACGTCATCACATTTTTCCATATAACGCTCAGAAGAAAGTCCTATACTCCTACTGACTGGAAGTCAGAGAATGTATCTAGAGCTAAAAATCGATAAGAATTTTTGGGCCGAAGGAGTTAAGCGTATTTCAAATACTTTAACATACAGTTGACATGGCATACATAATTGGAGCCAGTTGTCTCTCAAATCTGACGAAAACAAGGACGAGAGGAGTTTCAACGAAATATCAACGGCAGTTCATTACTTTCCGTAAACCTCGCAACAAAATCAAACAAAAAATGATTAAAATCAGATGCGAAACAAGTTTGTTCTACGAAATTCTGGTCACATAATCGTCTGGTATTACGTCATAAACAATAGTATCACAGAACAGAAAAGCAACTTCGAACCCCAAAAAAGCGAGTACTGGCCCTTGACTCCGGAACAACTTATCGAAACCATCAAAGAAAACAACAGGAACAAACAAATCGAGGAAAATGTGCACACCCGGCACTCGGCGCCAAGGTACGGAAGACTTAACCCTTTGATTGCGAGAAAAAGGAATCCTAATTTCCGAAGTTATAAAAAAAATTGATATCAAAAAGCATGCAGAAAGATCAGCATTTTCTATTCAAGATTTCACAGCTTTATCGGAATACTTACATCGACTTGCGATTGGTGAAAACTATGTTAAAAAACAATTGATATCTCAGAAAGCAAATACGTAAATAGCGCTAGAAATTCAAGAAAAAGTGAAAAAGACAGAAAGACCACATAAAAAATAGACAAGCCAAGAAATAATTAGGTATCTTAATTTTAGTTTCCTAGGGAATCCTGAGGTTCTAGAATTTTTGGAATCACACTATCAATTGACAGGTACTTATTTTACTAATTACTCGAAAATAATCTGAAATCAGTGAATCAAGAGATTCTAGTTGCCTCGGAATCGCGTATCCGATGTGTTTTGATTAGTTTGTGTCTTTCTTTTTTTTAAATCGGTCATTGTGTATTTTGCGGAAACGCTATGTACTGATCAACTCAGTGCACAAAAATGTCTGGAAAGTTAATATTTGCACCAAGGACCGTAATCCAGAATGTCCTACTTAAATGAATTTTGTTTGTACAAAACAATCAACTAGATAGAATTCTGAACGATATCGCTAGTTCACGAGACAAATTCTGAGACGACATAACACAAAAATTACGACACTATAAAAAGTCAATCAGCGACTCGAGCTCATCAAAAGTAGCCAGTCCCGATGCCCGATCTTGTGATAAGGTCAAAACCAACCGCAATTACGAAACCGGCAAAAGAAAAGCACGATGTAAAAAGAAATCGTGGAATACCAGGGAAAGATCTGACGAGAATGTTACGACTGTGAAGTCAGTTCTCACATTCCTAAAAGCAGACTGCGTCATCGAGGATTTTAGAAGTGTTGGAAAAAATGAATATACGACTCAGAGAAAGACCATACTGATTGTCAATTTCACAAATGAGCATAATCGGAAACTGATCCCGCTCTTGTATATAATTGAAAGAAATAAACCCACCCAGAGAAAGTCTAAATGAGCATCGAATAAATTTTAGAAGATCAAATAATTCGAAAACGAGGCTTTTAAGATGACAAAACACCTGATAGCAAGCGGAGAACACTCCAAAGATCTACTAATACGCCATCTGCAAATGCGGTCAAAGCACGGAAAGCCACCATCTTTAGTAATAAACGCAGCAGAGAGGAAAGCTGACTAAACCAATCCAAAAAAATACTAATGCATATAATGACGTCCAATATTCTTAATATTCGATATCGTCAGAAATATCGTTAGAAATATTCTAGATTTCCCAAGACGATGTACCCTAGCAAACGCTTTTGGTTTTACGACATTCAATTTCTGAGCGAAATGCGGCCTACCAGGATGTCAATGGAAAGGCTCTCTATTGGACAAGATTTTCGATATACAGGCTAGACAGATATTAACAAAAGAGAAACTCTAATTGGTTGCATGTGCAATCTCCCCAAAACAAGCTCTTATGGAATCCAAGCTGAAGTGTTCGTAGAAGTAATCAAACAATTGAGAGAGATTGCCACCAAAAACAGCCGTACAAATCTGCTCCTCACGGGGACTTGAATTTCAAACTGGCGGGAATAAGACCAGTTTGAATCATCAGTTCAAACGGAACTTGAACTATGTCTTAAGCAAACCCTGTCATGCAACGATGGAAGAAAATTCGATGTGTTTCTACCAGGAAAAACCGTACATTGTAAAAAAAAACTATATGGAAGAAGAAGAACTTGAAACAATGTTTTTATGCATAAAGTGCTCTGACCACAATGCAATCACACAAGTATATCGGGAGACTGCGTTAATTGTCCCGCCACCCGAAAAAATAACAGCTTAACAGCAATCTGGAAGAACAGAAGTCAGCAAAGCAGGCAAACCCAGACTTCGACAACAAAAATTCCTCGTGGCTTTTACAACGAAGGGAAAATTGAATGAAAAATAAAATATCCAAAAGTCACATTAAATCACATCAACATCAGCGAAACAGAAACAGTAAAATTGCCAAGTGCCTGAAATTAAACAAAACCAGTGGCCCAGGCGAAATGGGAAAAAATGTTTTGAAGAGGGCAACAACTCTCTCCAAGTCACATAAGCTAATCTTTTAAACATGTGTGAATAAAGGTTGCTATCCAAAAAAGCTCGAAATCTTGCAATTTAGCACCGATCTATAATTATAAAGACAACGCGGACATCATATACTACAAGCCCGCTACTCTCCTGGTTAAAACCTTCAGAATAATTGACAGAGGGCTATTCTACAGATTGTATCCTTTGATCAAAAAATTTCTTCCTTCTATTCAAAAGGGCTTCGGGAAGGAGCTCAGATTTAAAATTATGGGCCATTAATCTCCCTCGTCGAAAACTATGGAAATAAAGGAGGGACCTGATTGAAACAGGGCAACTCTTCGCCCTCTACGTGGACCTGTAAAGCGTTCGATAAATTAGCCCGCGAAAAATTGATTCAAAACTTTTTAAAATTAGAGTAGGGAACAAGTTACCACAGCTGCGTGCCAGTTACTTAACAGGCCGTCAAAAAGACTTCAAAGTAGGAAAACCAATACCAAGCGCATCAGCAATCACTTTGGGAAAATCACAAATGTCTATGATTGGATCCTAATTTTCGAAGTTATAAAAAGAAACTTGATATCAAAAAGCATGCAGAAAGATCAGCATTCAAGAATTCTATTCAAGAATTCACAGCTTTATCCGGATACTTACTTCGACTTGCGATTGGTGACAACATTTTCAAAAACAATAGATATCTCAGAAAGCAAATACGTCAATAGCGCTAGAAATTCAAGAAAAAGTGAAAAAGACAGTAAGACCGTATGAAGAAAAGACAACCCACGAAATACTTAGGTATCTAAATTTTAGTTTCCTAGGGAATCCCGAGGTTCTAGAATTTTTGGAATCTCACTATCAATGGACAGTTACTTATTTTACTAATTACTCGAAAATAATCTGAAATCAGTGAATCAAGAGATGCTAGTTGCCTCGGAATCGCGTATCCGATGTGTTTTGATTAGTTTGTGTTTTGATTAGCTTTTTTTTAAATCGGTCATTGTGTATTTTGCGGAAACGCTATGTACTGATCAACTCTTTCCACAAAAATGTCTGGAAAGCTAATATTTGCACCAAGGAACTTAGCCCAGAATGTCCTACTTAAATGTATTTTTTTCGGAAAGGCACGGAAAGTCACCATCTCTAGTAATAAACGCAGCAGAGGGCAAAGCTGACTAAACCAATCTAAAAATTAATAATGCATATAATGACGTCCGGTATTCTTAATATTCGATATCGTTAGAAATATCGTTAGAATTATTCTAGATTTCTCAAGACGATGTACCCTATCAAACGCTTTTGGTTTTAAGACATTCAATTTCTGAGCGAAATGCGGCCTACCCAGATGTCAATGGAAAGGCTCTCTGTTGGACAAAATTTTCGATATACAGGCTAGACAGATATTAACAAGAGAAACTCGAATTGGTTGCATGTACAATCTCCCCAAAACAAGCTCTTATGGAATCCAAGCTGAAGTGTTCGTAGAAGTAATCAAACAATTGAGAGAACTTGCCATCAAAAGCAGCCGTACAAATCTGCTCCTCACGGGGACATGAATTTCAAACTGGCGGGAATAAGACCAGTTTGAATCATCATCTCAAACGGAACTTGAACTATTTGGTCTTAAGCAAACCCTGACATGCAACGATGGAAGAAAATTCGATGTGTTTCTACCAGGAAAACCGTACATTGTAAAAAAAACTATATGGAAGAAGAAGAACTTGAAACAATGTTTTTATGCATAAAGTGCTCTGACCACAATGCAATCACACAAGTATATCGGGAGACTGCGTTAATTGTCCCGCCACCCGAAAAAATAACAGCTTAACAGCAATCTGGAAGAACAGAAGTCAGCAAAGCAGGCAAACCCAGACTTCGACAACAAAAATTCCTCGTGGCTTTTACAAC
>NW_027450334.1:7500-17554 GCF_964194025.1 Convolutriloba macropyga | reverse complement strand
ATTTCTCTTGGTTGTGCTTCTCCAGAACGTTTTTGCGTCCCCCGTTACAAAGTGTGTCTTCATATAACAATTTATGATATTTTCTTAATCATCAAGTTCTGAGGTCTGAATAGTATTAACCCACTCAGCTTGCCTTCTTAAAATCACAAAAACCCAATTTCGCCTTCTTAAAATCACACCTGAGAAAGCCATTTTAAATTGATTGGGTTTGGTTTTTGCGTTTGAAAAATAATTTTGTTTGAACATAGGCTCCAGCGTTTACAACTAATGTACTCCATGTTGGATGGTGAAGAGATGCTTCAAGACTGAAAGGTTGAATGCTTATAGTTTCAAATTGGAAAAATGAGTTTTTTGGGAGATGGTGGGGAGGGTGCACTCTGACTCCCAAAAAATCATTTGTAGCTAAATTGTAAAAGGAAAAAACTTACCTGCTAAGCTTAACGCCAGGTGGGTCATTTATGGAAAATTTAATGGTGAAAAAAATGCAAGGGAAAAATTGAAGCGTGAAGAGATAGCAATCGACCTTGTGTTGCTACCTTTTACGAGTCATTCCAATTATAACCCTCATGAGATTGTAGCTCCCCATTATGGTTTAATTACCATGGTTCGGGGGTAATGAGTTATGTGACCACTAAGCTGCGGGAGGGGCTATAATAGGAAAGATTCCAAATCAGTTATTATGTTACATATAAGAGCTTTCCAAAATCAGTTGTATGTCAAGTGAAGTATAGTGAAGTATTCACGACATTAAATTACTGTCAAAACAATTGGAAGAACTTGAGCTTTAGAAGTCAAGAATTTGAGCTTTAGAAGATGCTATTTCGGTTCGAAACTGAAAAAAAAATCTTTGAATTGAATTCATGCTTTGTGGTACAAGAAATCTTCCCGACCCGAAGAAGATGTTGGTAATACTGGAACAAACCCAACAAGTGCGCAAATGATTGAACCGGTGATTATGTGGGGAACAGCGGAACGCGCAGCACTGTCGAAACCATAGCTAAGTACCTCGTTCCGAGGCAACAGAGTACTGACCATTCGACTGGTCTCTTTAACGATCAAAACCAAATGGGAGGTCTTAAGGTGGGGGGAGGTCCAAATGGGAGATCTTGAGGTCTTAATGTTTTTTTTTAAGTTTTGACTGTTATGCAGGGCAATCGAACCAAAATTTTGTCTTTCTGAAAATTTTTGGGATGTAAAAGAAGCATTTGTAAACAAAAGTAAAACTTGGAAAACCACGAAATTTCCTGCCAAGATCCTGGAAACCCTCGTGTGGTTATTGAAGAATCCAAGATCTTGCGTGGACTTGGAAATAGTATCGTGGAAATCCAAGATATTGCGTGGACTTGGCGTGGATGTCGTGGGTTCGAGCACTGGGTTACCTCAGAAAGTCAAAGGGTCCAAGATTAGGGTTCAAGTAGCATTTTTGTGCGAAACCATATACGGCGCATAGTGTTGAATTTTCAAGAAAACTGTAGGAGTGTTTACGAGATAATGTTTCTTGTCTATTGGTTTTTGTTACTAATTGAATCGACAATCTCATGCTTGGCCAGAAAACGTCAACGTTAACGGGTTTCCAGCTCAACTAATTAAAAAACTTACTTTTCTCTTTCTTCCGGCTGAGATCATTGGAAAAGTTGACACTCCCCAGTTTCCTACCAAGATTACCGGGAAAAAAAGTTCCCGGGTTTCCCACAAAGAAAACCGGTCAAAAATTAAATCCCGGGTTTCCCACCAAGATTACCGAGAAATTATGGTATTCCCGGGTTTCCCGCCAAGATTACCGAGAAATTATAAGATTCCCGGGTTTCCCACCAAGATTGCCGAGAAATTTTAAGATTCCCGGCTTTCCCGGCAGGGTTTCCGGGAATGGGATCACTGGGGTTGCTCTGATGTAGTTTGTCACCTAGATCGAAAACACAAATTTGTTATATAATCTTTGATCTAACGTGACCAAGCAGCCTTTGCATATCATTGCGCAGAAGCTTAACGTTTACAGCGACTGGAAGTTTCCCTAGCGTTCATCTTTTGGATAAGCGCTTTTGGGCGTTAGCAAACCGGAATTCAAAGCAACATTCACAGGAAAAATTGCAGTAGTTAACGCCTCTTCAAGGAGGCGACGGGTAACAAGTTGAATGAATATCCTCTACAGATACCACCATTGTATTAATTTTTGGCTTCATGTTATTGGTATTCCACTGCTCGATGCTTTTTTAGGGCTTCTTCATCGCTCGTACAAATCTGGCGCATTTAAGATACAAGCTAGTGGTATCTTTGGATAGGTTGGCCGTGATTTGTTCTTTTTTGGCAGCGCGCAAAGCTCTGCGTGTCATGCAATTAGTTTTGATTGTTTTTCTTGAGGAGCAATTTTAGCGACTGCATAACGCCTCGGTTCAAATGATTAGGTAAAAAACGTTTGTTTTAGTGCATGGCGAGTTTATGCTCCAGGAGTAGCTTTAAAAAAAATGCCGCGCATCCAGAAAGTTTGGTCGTCTTACAATACTCTGCTCAAAGTCGGCTTCCCTCAGCCGTTTGAGGTGACTGGAGGAATAGATCAGTCCATTAAGAGACCCAGTAGACCGATTGAGACCGAGTAGAGTGCAACTCGATTACTCTGCTGTAAGGTTTTGTGGTTCTTGATATCATTTCTTGCGGCGTTAAACGATTCTATCCGAACAATATACGGGAGATGGCGTTAGCCTTTGTCGAGCTGACTCGCAAAAGTCGAAGGAAATAAGCCGGGATGGCAAATAACTTCTGATTTGAACTGTAACTTTTAAATAGGAAAAATGAAGATCCTGTTTTTTAACATGACTTAGTTGTTATTGATGGAGCGCTGTCATCTTGTTTTTGGTTGTTTCAGATTTTTTTATTGACAACCTCAATGCATGGTTTGAGTGGAAACTGGTTAGTTCTCTGGATACAAGGATTTTTTCACCCGACTGATTGACAGTAGTAAATCAGCAGATATTTCAGCGGATATATGGCTCAATAATCATGCGTCCCAATGAGATTTTTTCGATCTACATTAGTGTACGCCTGATTTTCATCAATGTTGTTTGCAATGAATGTCGGGTTTTTTGCTGTGGAGTAGAGCCATTGCAAAATTATGGAGAATTCTGTCCACAATAAAACTATCGAATAACGGTTAAGGCTCTACATTTTTCCCTTTTCAGACGCAGAGCAGGCTGTAATTGGAGCCTTGCTATATAGTCATCACTCTCATAATTTCCACAAGAACTTTGCCGTGGACAAAAGTGATTGTTTTTGTTTTGCTTTTCAAAAATTAAATGAAAAAAATGCAATAATTCGAACAGAAATTTAACAAACACGAAAAAAATTTTTTGCCCAATTTAGGGTGGAAGTGCAGGTCAATTGTAAGGTATAACTGGCATACCTTCGACAAACAGCTCTAACAAACATGTCTTTCTTCCATTTAAATTGAAGCAGTCGACAGCAATTGTAAAGCTAGGAAATCACTTCCTCGTGATGTATCTGTCCACGGAGGACGAATTCTAAGATAATGTTTGGCATTTTCTCGAGCAAGCTTGTCAACGTGTTTTGAACTTTTAGATTGTGCTAATGATGTTTTGATGGGTTATTTGGCGTATTTTGTACTTATTTTCAAATCAGTGAAGTCGTTTCCTAGTGATGAACGCATTCAAATCTTCCTAGAATCTTTTGAGATGATTCAAAACTTGCAATATACTTGTTGGAATCTTGCAAGATATCAATGCAAGAAAACAAGTAAAATAATTTAAAAATACTTTAAAAATTTTTGAAACACAATATTGCTAATAGACACAATTTACGAAATTGATAATCAAGAGATAAATTTTTAATCTAGATTCAAAATCTTGCGAGAACCTCGCAAGAATCTTGAGAATTTTTAATTTTTGACAAAATTTTTTTTTATTATTTTGTGCACCTAATTGAAAACCAACAAAACTTTCTTTAAGAGCATATCAAAAAGCAGAACTCATTCTAATGGACTTTTCCTAAATACCGTTCAAACATGAAGATTATGAAAAATTGTGTATATTTGAGGAATTTTTAAGATCTCCTGAAGTAATGTACCGAAAGTGTTCGGAATAGTCGTATTTTGACAAAACTAAGCTGTTTTTGTTAGCTCTGCTGGCTGCTTTCTTCATTCGTGCTGGTAAACTTATTTACTGCCAAACTTGAAAAAAAAAGATCATTTTTTTTTTTAGTTTCATAAAGACTTGAGTCGATAACGTGTTTCAAATACTCGTTTTCTCAAAAACAGTTCAATAATTGTTTCAATAGTTCACTTTGTTCATATTAAAAGTGAGTGAAGTGGTAAGCACTAAAAAGATCGAATAAAAGCATCCAGTGCGTTCCAGATTGTGATATTAAATAATTTATTCGACTTTTTGTTCTGTAGAAAGCATTTTCTGAGATTCCCTTAATTTTGAATTATTATTAGGCATCAAGTACTACAAAAAGCAATTGTCAGTAGTTAGTTGAGAGTGAAAAATCAAATAGTTGCTGGAAAATAGTCAATCATACGTTTTGTGTTGCGATAACATCATTTTCCACTGAAGAAATAGATACCTTCCGAAAATCCTAAATGGTCAAATGTCTCAAATTCCTAATCCCTTTTAAACTCATTCTGTAGCACAAAAAGACCACCAACTTAACCTTACACAAGTTTGAGGTGAGAATTAAGGCTCAGAACTATGAGAAACAATTGAAAAAAATTGAAAACTTTTTGATTTTTAAAAAATGAAAAAAAGTTAGGGTAAAGTGGATCAAGGATAGTTTTTGCTACTTTTTAATTAGACTTTTGCTCTTTATTGGTTACACAATCGAAAGAAATTCTACAGTGCGCATCTTTTAAAGTATAAAACTTCATTTCATTGATTTTTATAATTATAAAATTGAAAAGTTTTCAACTAACATTTTTTCATCCTTAATAAGCCAAAGGAAAGTTTTTGTGTTACAAGCGAACTCAAACTCTCAATTTCCATTTAAGCCTAGTCCTCATAACGTTTATGAACGTTCTACAACTTCACTTGTGGAAAGAACGCAGCGCTATGACTGTGCTGCACTTTAACAACTAGAAAAATTAATTAAAGTCTCTAATAAATTTTCTTACATGCTTTTCAATTGTTTGACTCTCTTTAGTTTTTTTGACGCCTCTTTCAAGTGCTAATGTTTGTTTCATCAAGTGTCCTTCACTAGCTTCTTGAAATTTTTCTCTTAGCTTTTGGTAATTAAGAACAACAACATTTTTTGCTTGAAATGAAAATTTATCATATTTTTTGTCTGATAAAAGTAAAACACATTTTTGAAAGCAATTGTTTGGCAGTTAGAAATTTCTCTCAGTTGTATCTTTTTGATCATTTACGTTGTTCCAAGCTTAAAAAAATAATACCCGGGTTATTTTAAGTACGTACGGTGGATAATCAAGTAGAGTCTGCAAATGCTGAGGAACGAAGTTTATTTCGTCGCATAAAAAAGGCAATTAGTTTTTTGTTCTTTCTTCTTATTTCTCTGTCAATAACTAATCAAATTACGTAATTTAGGTTGCATTCTCTTCCTTTTAAGCGTATCTGTAATGGGGTTATTAGTTTCTCCCTAAAAAGTTTTTGTGAAAGTTTAATTTTACAGTGAATACTGAAAAACATAACATTTCTCAAATTTTAATCGCTTAGTGGTGTTTTGCGCAAAGAACAGGTTTTTCAGCGTGCAGTATGTGTTGCCTAGTCTCCATTCATGTCCCTGGAGCTACTTGTATGAAAAGATGAGGTTAGTTCAACAATTTTTCTTTTTTCACGATTTCATCAAATTTCTGTGGATGTTGTTTTGTGTCCAAACACACAAAACATCATAGCCTTCATGGCGAGGTGGGAATTTTTTTCCCACCTCTCCATGAAGGTTTGCCGTGACCTGGAATGTGGAAGTGGACCAAAATTACACCCACAAATACGCCGGGCACGCGTTTTCACGTTGTTTTACGTCGGTTCCGGAGATCTTGGGCTTCGATTTTAGCCCAAAAAATGGGGTACAGAACAGTATTTTGTTAATATCTGCTAAAGTACTGGACCAAATTAAACGGGAATGGTCGCATTTTGTTGACATTAAACCCTTCTTGCTTGCAGTGTTTAGTTGGTTTCTCAAATCGGTCTTATCAGAAATTTATTAATGTTTAAATTTGAAAAAAAGTCGAATTTTTGGGCTGTTCTGGGTGACCCAAATTTCGGTACAACAAAACGCGCGGTTTACCAAACAAATGTTAGTGTCTAAGAATCCCCAGTTAGTGGGGAGTCTCCCCATATATGTTTTTTATAGTGTTTCATGGCATTGACATAGTCAAGTTTGGCTCTGTAGTCAGGTCACCTCGCTTTTTTGGTGAATTGGCAGGGTACATATTTTTTGCTATAACTTCTTCTAGTATGCACCGATTGTGCTCATTTTTTAATATGATGCGTTTCTCAAGCAGTGGTACACACTGTACTAAGGGGGTTCAATTTTGTTCCGTCGTTTTAGAGAAATTAGCCAGTAAACTTGCCCTCGATTTTAGCCCCAGAAGCGGTTGACATCATACGGCACCAGTTTTGAAGCTTTGAATTTGGTTACATCAGGTAACTAAATTAGTGTTCTGAATAGCCCGTCTAATGTAGATTCTGAATATGTATACTTCATGCAGCGTTTTCTCAGGTTTAAATGTTCAATTTTAGCTCTGAAATCAGGTCACCAAGCTTTTTTTGGTCATTTGGTACCGTACCTTATAATTGCTATAACTTCTCGAAGAATGTACCGATTGGACTCATTTTTTAACATGATTCATATCTCAAGCAGTTCCACAAACTGTTTTAAGGGAATTTATTTTTGTTCCGCCGTTTTAGAGAAATTGGCCAGTAAATTTGCCCTCGGTTTTAGCACCAGAAGCGGATGACACCATCGGATTGACAGACAGTCAAGACAGGATTGTTTCTTCTTTCAGATCGTTGTTTGATTAAACCGTGTTCATAAACGGCCTTTGGATTGTGCCTGGATTGCTTGCCGTAAGTTTCTTGTTGAAGTATAGAGTTATAGAGTCGTAAATTAGAGATCGAGCATTTTGACGTGGAGAGACGTGAAAAAAAGCATTGTTCCTATTAAAAAAACAACGTTTTTTTGCGTTGTTTTGGAAGTTCTGGCTGCAATTTGGTTAGTCTGGTATTTGTGAGTTTTAAGGGTTTTGTTACATTAGCGTTTCATGCATTTGGCGATTTGTAAAGTTACTCTTTTCACAAAAGTTTTCGAAAAAATTTTCAATAGAACCTTTTTTGAAGAACTGCTTGCACGATATCACTGTTTTTTGTCTCAAACATTTTGGCTTTCCAGGAAAAAAAATAGCCTTGCAAAAAAAATTTGCTGACCGCCAGTTTCCTCCAATTGTCAAATTTTTGCACCGAAAATCAGTTTCACTTGATGAATTGCCTACTTTTAGAAAAAAAATTATTTGCAAAAAACATAAAAAAATCCCCAGTGGGCCATTTGGCCCACTGGAGACTTTTTTTGACACCTCATCCCAAACCTCTTTTGCGCGCGTCTTTTTGCGCTAATAAAAAATTCCAGGCGTATTACGGAAAGACAGCCGTATTTCGTTTTGACGTGGAGAGCCGTGAAAAAAGCATTGTTCCTATTCAAAAAAAAACAACGTTTATTGCGTTGTTTTGGAAATTCTGGCTGCAATTGGATTAGTCTGGTATTTTTGAGTTTCAAGTGTTTTGTTACATTAGTGTTTCATGCATTTGTCGATTTGTAAATTTACTCTTTTCACAAAAGTTTTAGAAAAATTTTTCAATGAGATCCTTTTTTGAAGAACTGTTTGCACGATATCACTGTTTTATCTCAAACATTTTGGCTTTACAGGAAAACAAATGGCCTTGAGAAAAGATTTGCTAACCGCCAGTTTTCTCCAAATGTCAAATTTTTGCACCGAAACTCAGTTTCACTTGAAAAATTGCCTATTTTTAGAAAAAAATTATTTGCAAAAAAAAAAAAAAAATTCCCAGTGGGCCATTTGGCCCACTGGGGTTTTTTTTTTGACCCCTCATCCCAAACTTCGTTTGCGTGCGTCATTTTGCGCTAATAAAAAACTCCAGGCTTTTTGCGGAAAAACATTAAAATTTATATTTTTGAACTTCTTCAATATAGGAGATTATATTAAAACAATAAATTTGCACTTTCTTTCTCTAAACTTTTGCTCTAGGAAGCAAAAATACCTTGAGAAACGAAATATTTTCAAGTTTTCTATCTATTATGTCATCCTGAGGGATATTTTTGACCAATTTTAAGATCGACATTATTGCAGTATATAAATTTTTGAATTTTTTTTGTATTGAAAATTGGGCGAAGATAATAAAACATGCATTTTTTGGCCGCTTTGACCATGAAACGACTCTTTGAACGCTTAGGTTCAAAAAAGACAAGTTGCCATTAGTGATTGTTTTTGTTGAAAAGGTAACAAATATTGTTTTACATTGTTTCATATACAGCTCATTTAAAAGCTCTTAAAAAAGGAATTGGCAGCCATATTTCTTATTTTTATGAATAATGGCTTCAAGTGTACCTAAATTGGCATCAAACATAAAAGAAAAATCGAGTCGTTTATGACTTGGTAAATATTGGCTGAGTCCACCCATTTTTTAGAATAGTACAATAGCCCTATATAAAGTTTCGAAAAAATCTTGTATACAAAATTGCGCGATTATAATAAAACATGCATTTTTTGACCGCTTTGACCATAAAACGGCTCTTTGAACGCTTAGGCCCAAAATAGACAAGATGCGAATTTTGTTTGTTTTACTCAAAAGGTAACAAATATTAGCTCAATTTGCTTCCTTTGTAGCTCATTTTAATGCATTTTGGATAGTCTTTGCAGTCGTATGTATTATTCTTTGTAAACGATTGCTTCAAGGGTACCTAAAGTAGCTTCAAAGATAAAAGAAAAATCGAAGCTATTATGACTTGGTAAATAGTGGCCGAGTCCGCCCACTTTTAAGAATGATACAAAAGCCCTATATAAAGTTTTGAAAAGCTCTTGTGTAGACAATTGCGCGAGGAAAAAGAAACGGGCACTTTTTGACCCTTTAGGTGCGTTTATGTCTCCTAGAAGCATTGGTCAGCGAGTTGAAATTTCGATTTGTATATGATGTAAAATTTCTCTACGAAAATTCACTCAAATGAATTGATGTATAGTTCACTTTGAAGACAAGAATCCCTTTGTTGCAGCCATTAGCTAATTGGGATCGTAAGAGGGTTGTAAGTATCAGTTTTTCTCAAAATTGTCATTTTTCGTGCTGAATTCTAAAAATTTTTGTAAAAAATAAAGATATTGGATGTTTAATGAATAACTAATCAAATGAAACACACGTCGTTGCAAAGCTCCTACATTGTAGTTGACGTGGATGTATTTGTTTGTGTCCAAATTTTGCCTAGAAGATCTTTTGATTTATAAATTTGTAGTAAATCCGAATACTTATATAAAAGCAGAACTAATGGTTCATGTTTTTTTTCAATGCCGTTTGCAAACAAATCTGCTTAGATTATAAAAATGGCGCTTTTGGGACCATTTAGGTTCGTTTAGAGTAGCTAGAGTATTTTTATTTCAGCGGATTGGAATTGAATAATTCTGCATACCCAAATTCAGAAAAACTGCCCTGATGCAATCAAAAGCTGTAAATATCACCAAAAACGTTTTTAAAGATTTTTTCTACTTTAGCCTCATCTCGGTATAAATAAATACCTGATCGCTGCAAAAAACGAGGCTTAGAACGAATTAAGTCAGTGTCAGTGATCATTCAAAAATGAAAAATTCTAGGACTTCCTTGCAGAAAAATTGTTTCAATTTGCCCCCTTCTTGAACTTGTAGGTCTGTTTTTTTAAGGAGACCTCCACTGCATTACAGCAGCAATCAAAGGCAGCTTTCTTTAAAAGATAAATAACTGATGCTTTGAACTGGCCGCAAGTTTTCTGATGAACGGTCTGATTTCGAAACTGACTTCAACACAACTTCTTAAAAATAATAACTGTTACTGGCGTT
>NW_027450333.1:0-15888 GCF_964194025.1 Convolutriloba macropyga | reverse complement strand
TGTTACCCTCAGTGCTGCTTTCCAACCTTCCCAGACCCCTCCCTACCTCAACTCGCCCCGTGCCCCCGCGTCCTCCCCCTCGCCCCAGCTTGCTCCAACGTCGCCACACCTAGCTGTCTTGCTGAACAGCGCCGCTTTCTGCATTCCGGAGAGCAGGACGGAGCAAGCAGTGCCCCCCAGCCCATGGAGGATGGCATAGCCCTCAAGGACCGGCCAGGAGGTGTATTCGCCGCCTTGCCTTTCAACGGAGTTGCCACCGAGGTGCAGTCATGCAGCCCCATCCAGTTGCAGTGTTGATATCCCTTCTGTCACCGCGGCCCAAAGGATACCAAGGCCTGTCCCTCTCCCTGCTCCTCCCTGTGCTCTCGCCAACCATTCCCTCACCTCGATCCCCCCCCCCCCCCCTCCTGTCGGCGCCGTCTGAGGCTCTCGTTTGATCAGCCGACCACTGTCCTTCATAAGAGCGGTGTCCTACAAACTAAACACTGAAGCACTGACGGCCGCTGGAAGACTCGGGCCCGGACCCTCGCACACAGTGCAATTCTTGAAGTTCAATTTTTGTGGAATGTTTCAGGAAATGGCCATGAGCAAGCAGGAGGAGCTGCGTACAAAACTGCTCTCGGCGGGCCTGAAGGCCCGTGAGGGCTATGTCACAGCGCGGTACAACGACCCATCCGTGGACGCGAGGTTCCGCAGGAACGAAGTGCTGATAGAGCTGCAGGACTTTCAGCTTCTTGAGGTTTCGCAGTGACCCGCATGCCCATGAGCAGGAGCGGTCACATGCGGAGCACCACATCTGTACAGCTCTGGGCCTCCGCTGTAACACAATTCACGCTTATTTACATCGCTCGGCCCTGTGTTGCGTGCAACGCGGGGGTAGGCTAGGCTAGGCCCCTGCCACAAGGTGCACAGTGCACAGTAGGGCTCCAGCTGGCTGTCTTCTCCCCCCTTGGACCCTGCTATCCCTAGCTCTCTGCGGGTGTTTCTTTCTGTGATGTCTATCAGCGTTGGGCCAAGCACATTTCCAGGGAGGAAGGACATATTGGGAGGCCTGCGCTTTGTAGCTGTGGACAACACACCGCTATTTGGGCTTCAGAAGAAAGAAGTGGATGGATGGATGAACGGAGGGAGGGAGGGAGGACCGGATGGACAGCGGTGGACAACGAGAGAGAGAGAGAGAGAGAGAGAGAGAGACAGAGACAGAGACAGAGACAGAGACAGAGACAGAGACAGAGAGAGAGTTCTGACTGATGCAGCAGACTGCACCTACAAGTCGATCGACATCAGAGTTTAGATTCTGACAGCCGGCTGCAACATCGTTCAAGTTTCTTGTCTGGATCAACGCGTGCACTTCTTGCCAAGTCCCACGTCCAAGGCCCTCCTGAAAGTGTTGGGGAAAGAACATTTCGGCTCGGGAGCTGCATGGCTTGCTACTAAAGGCATTAGCCACCTGCATGTACTGTGATCCACATCCACGACGACACCGTCGCGGGCGGGCGGGTGTGCCTGCGTGCATGTTCGCAGTCACACGCCGTTGCATGCGTCCATGTGTGGCCTGTGCAAACAGTACCGCAGCAGGAGTAGGGAGGGACTCTAGAGCTACCCGCGGATGTAGGGTACATCTGCATGTACCCTTAATTCCAATTTCCATATATTATGTGCAGTGAAAAAAAAATGTGCAGGGCACTGTGGCCTGTGCAGCTAGCCCTGCTCATGTACATCGGTACCAACTGTACGAATACGAGTATTGGCATGTCATGCATGCGCGTAGAATGGTCTGTACAGTGAAGGGTAGGCCATGCAACAAGCAGCCGCCACGACTACGAGTAGTGGGTCTGGGCAACTAAAAGTCGGGTCCACGGCACTCTAGCCGCTCGCGGAATTGCCAACCCCAGCTTCAGGCCGGTCTGCGGAGCAAATACTGAAGAAACGCCCATTCTGAAGTTGCTGTGCTTGAGCAATTGATGCCCGGGAGAATGGCGACTGCCGCTCTGAAGCGCTTGCTGCCCGTCAGAGGAACTCGGAGGTCTGAGTTGTCGTTCCTGAAAACGTCTCGCAAATTCAGCAATACCGTGAACGTGGGCCTCGCTAGAGCACTGCGAGCTCCTAGTGATAACAAGACATCCGGGCAGCCCGGATCCGTTTCAACCGCTTGCCGTTCAGCTGATCATGCCCCCAGGCGGAGCCTAACTGTGCGGTCGTCAGCAGCAGAGGTTGCTGGTCATGCGAGGCCCGACAGCACCTCAGCGGATACACGTGTCCCGATCATGCTACTGTCTGGTTTTCTTGGGGCGGGGAAGACCACCACTTTAAAGCACGTTTTATCTAACCAGGAAGGTCTCCGCATTGCTGTTGTGGTGAATGACGTGGCGGATATCAACATTGATGAGAAGCTTCTGAAGGATGCCACAGTGAATGAAACCGCCATGATGGAGCTGTCCAATGGCTGCATGTGCTGTTCCCTCAAGGATGACCTGGTTGCTACGATAAGAGCCCTGGCAAACAGGCAGGCGTTCGACCTCGTAATTGTGGAGAGCACAGGCGTCGCTCTACCCATGCCTGTGGCTGCCCTTTTCGCTGAATACGCGGACTATGCACCTTCGGAACTCAATGACGTGGCCTACCTAGACACCATAACAACAGGTGCGCGAGGACCTATGCAAGTCAGGCGAGAGCGGCACAGGAACCCCCTGACGAGGCAACCGGATGGGTTGGTGGTGGTCAGATGGGGAGGGAGAGGCAACCTCTGAGTCGGCTTCAGGAGAGATGAGGAGCTGTTGTTGCAGGCCTGTGTTGGCAGTTGGTGTGAGGAAATCCACCTGTGCGATAACATGCCTGCTCTTGACGGCTGCTACTGTCTGGCAGTCGTTGATGCCCCGCGCTTCATCAACGATGTCATGGAAGCAAAGGACTTGGAGGAAGTGGGGCTCAACGCCCATGAAGAGGATGACAGGGTTGTTTCGGACATAATGGTGGAGCAGGTTGAACCCCCCCCCCCCCCCCCCCCCCACACACACACACACACTCACTCACTCGCCGCCTTCCCTTGGTCACTGCCCCTACCTGCTGACCACCACAGGTCACCATCGCCAGTCCTGATCCCGAGCCCCATGCTAACCCCCCTTAAGCCGAGGCTCATGCCCTCCTACCTGTCCCTCCGCACCAGGACTTCTCCAGCATAACATTACGTGCGGCACAACAACAGGAGGATGAGGGCTGTGCAGCCCACTGGCAGCCATTAAACCCTCTGACTACATGCCACACATGAGGTGTCTTGTGACACTGTATATGGACAGCTGTTTAACGCTGACATGATCGTTGCCAACTCCCACGTCGGTAGGTGGAATTTGCTGACATGCTGTTAGTCAACAAAACGGACTGTGTATCAAGTGAAGATCTTGAGCAGCTGAAGGCTCTGCTGCGAGAGCTTAACCCAAAAGCCAAGGTGTGCTTCATTGGTCTACAGACAATGTGACTCTCTGCCAAGTTGTTCCCTTTTGACCGGTTCTTGCCGCGAACCGCCCACATCCTCTCCTGGTGGCAACGTTCTGGATGTAGATCCGTGGGCTACTGGCGTCCGGTCTCTGAATCGGATCACCGCAGGTGATCACATCCAACTTTGGAGCTGTGCCCATGAGTGAGCTGGTGCTGACAAAGAGGTTCGACATGGAGGAGATGGAAGATGCGGCCGGATGGGTTGACATGCTAAACAAATTCGCAGAGGAGAGGGCAGACAGCGGGCACCGTCACGGGCACAGCCATTCTCATGATCATGAACATAGTCATGACCACTCACATAGTCATGACGAGGAACACAGTCACAGGTATGTTGCAAGGGAGCAGGAATTTGCAGACGAGGCTGCAGGTCCACACTGTTGGTGGCTGGGTGCGTGGTCCCCAGAACAAACTTAGCAGGTAGAACGTGAGGGCCTAAGATTTGGAATACGTTCCTCAGGCCTGCGGGCAAAGGAGTCCACGGCATCTCAAGCTTTGTATACGCAGCCAAGAAGCCGTTCCACCCTGTCCGCCTTGCAGAGGAGCTCGAGACAGAATGGCCGGGGCTCTTGAGATCTAAAGGCTTCTTCTGGCTTGCAACGCGCAATGATGAGAGGGGGTTGTGGCAGACGGCGGGCCAATCTTGGTCTGGGGAGTACAGGTGCGAGGGATGGCCTGCAAGGCAGCTGTCGCAGTTTCCCTTTCCAATTCATTCTGCCTGCGGAGTATTGCTGTCTACGTTGTTTCTCCCTTGAGTTTGCACTGAGACTGTGTGTGGCATCACTCCTCGTATGATTGCTTCCATGGATGCGGCGGATCACAGTGGGTTATGGGACGCAGCAGACCCAGACGCCCTGCATGATCCCGAGGTCGATACCAGTGCGTGGGATGCGTCATGGGGAGACCGCATGCAGGAGCTGGTATTCATAGGCATCGGAATGGATGAGGAGCACATGCGAGGTGATAGCCCCAGTAGTGTATGGAAGGAGGAGGGGAGCTGGCTACCCTCCAATCTGCATTTCGATACACATGGGAGTGAATGTGGTGTGCTAGTTTTCACCTCGAGCTTCACGCAGCATTTGCGGGTGTTGTTCTCAGGGCGCTTGGACCGGTGTTTGCTGACTGATGAGGAGCTATCACTTGGCCCAGAAGGATGGCTCTTACAATTCGAAGATCCCTTGCCTGGCTGGGACTGGGAATACTCGGAGACCGCATCATCCTAGTTCTAGCTTGCTAGATCTCAGCACAGTGTTGCGGTGCAAGCTAGGTACTGTCATGGGTGGTACTTATGGCTCCGGAGTAATTAGGATTCGTGGGGAGGCTGGAGCTACTGCGCTAATCATCAATGTGCTGGCTGTACACATGGTAACGTAGCCCACGTATTGTCTGATAGTTTGTGCAGTATTCAGCACAGTTCTGGTGTGTACACTGGCCCGACCATCTGTGGGCATCTGCCGGCCTCAAGCAGCCCCCAGTACCTGTCAGGGAACTGACGAACAAGAGGAAGCGCGCCCTCCTCGCAAATACATTTTGCCGAGTTGTATTCGTTGATAGCCGCGCAGCAGCCGGAGGACGGAGGATTGCTCGTGACATACGACAGCACTTCGTTTCCATCGGCGGTGGCAATGTCGGGAAACCTGTTCTGAACAGCTGCGAAGTAATCTGTACAGGTAGTCAGCTGGGAGATAAGGAGGTCCACGCAGCCCGTGGTGATCCCGGGAAACTGAGACAAGGCCTGTCGCAGCATCGCCGGATTTACATTTGTGCCAGCCATCGGGTTAAACCCGGGCTGTGCGCTTGCAGTCATCAGTCCCAGCAGAAGTGCCACGAAGGGGAATCCGTGCTTCAGAGACATTTTGCTTGCCTACAAGTAATACCGGTAACAAGTTCAAGGACTGTAAGGCGTTCGATGTGTAAACAGAGGCGACGAACGGCAATTGCGAAGTGCAGGAGGCACACTGACATCTCAACCGTTGGGGAACTGATTAAGTATATCCTCGTCGGCCGTGCTGATGGCTTGGCATCGCGGTGTTGCTGGGCTTGTGGCGACCTTGGGTAGCTAGTTGCGTCACTCAAGATGACGAATGGTATCCCCTCGATCAGAACTCTAGAGACTGGAACAAGATCGTCGATTGACGAACTGTTTTAGACATCCCTGTACGTTTTTCAAGATTATTAGTTTTTCTAATCAGATTTAATAAAATAGTATTATTATTATTATTATTATTATTATTATACACTGTATATAAATTATATTTAAAACATAGTAGGTTCAGGATTAGTTCTGAATATCGAATACGGATATTCCGGTAATTGTACACTTTACTCGATATAATAAAATCCAATAGACATTATAATATTTATGGATGTACCATAGGCTGTCCGATTTGGGCCGTCCGACACGACCGACGGGCAACAGCTAGTCAGCTACAGCTCGTACCGGCTAGGTACCCTACTAGGTCGATAGTAGTCCGAGAGCAATCCTGGTCCGACTCGGTAGGTAGGCACTAGGCACTCTCTTTTCTCTAGAGGCACAACGTGCTAGGGGGTAGGTACCCTACCTATACACGTACTGCCTCAGTCCCGACAAGCTCTGGCCAGCTGTCGATCGGCTGAAACGTTTGCTGCATATTTGTTCCGCTCGTCATGCCTGACCTTGTAAACACTAAATAAACAGTTCCTGGCTTGATTTCGAGATAAGCAGATGTGACAATAGAAGATGGAAGGATACATACTGCACGGACAGGCCACCTGTCACTGTTTACTCTACTCGTGCGGTGTATACACATAGACGTTCGGCGAGCCGCACCTGTCACCAACTCAGTGAAAGTAACCAGCCCTGTCCTAGCACATATCGGAACAACCAAGCCAGGCGCAGGTAGAATAACAACACAACAGGGCCGTATCCACCAGCATTGGCCATCATCTCCTCACTCTATCTCTTACATACCTAACTTTCTGATCATCGTGTTCGCAATATTTTTGTCTGTTCAAACGAGCTCGTGAGGTTGCAGGATATTGTCAGGTGCTGGCACCATCTAAGAAGGGTGAGTTGAGTTTTCCACGAGGTTTCCACCAAAAGAGCACCAGCCCTAGTGAAACACTGTCGGCCGATTCCTTCTCAGGAAAACGTCCACGTATCCTTTATAATTCGCGTAGTTAGATCTAATTAGGGAGAGAGAAATTCGCTCTTAATGCACGAAAGGATGCACGTACGGCCTGTGACTTGTTGTGGGTAACACTTTGAGCCGTGAGTGTACAGATGGCGAGAGAAAGAACTGCAGCTGGGTAGGCGGGCACTGACTTTCCTTCCCTGGAGGCCGCCTAATATCAGCATCTAGGTACGGACTACGTCACAGCTGTGCATTGTGCAGGTTCATCAAATAACATCGCCTGTTCTGTCAGCCGTGCATTGTATTTAGGGCTACTTTTCGCGATTTGAATCGTGTGCGTGAGGTATTCCCAGAAATCTGCCTGCAAAGTCAATTTGGACGTCCTGAGTCTGGACTCAGCTACATCTGGACCTGAATGCCATGCTTCCAGACGCCGCTACTGCGAAAATCCTTTCACCCTACTACCTAAATCATCCATTCTTGTATGAATCCTTCATGTGCAAAGCCACCTCCACAACCACGGGGCATAGCACACAACGCCTCCATGGGCTTCGAGAGGACTCGGCTCCATCTAGAGTGCCTGTTCTATGCCGGCTTCCGAGCCAGGCCGAGGAAATGAGTGATATACCGCTACACGTAGCACCCTTCAATAACTATGAGTACAGTACTAGCTTTCTCAGCTGGCATGGGACAAGAGCCCGCAGCCTGAATACTCAACAGCAACGACCCTTCTTTAAGCTCATTGTGTTGAGGGTTTTGCCAGACTGCGGTGATGACATCGTCGAGACTGACCATGCAGAAACTGCAGGCTGTTGCACACAACAGATACGATAACAAGAGTAATGTTTGTAATTTGCTTTTAAATCCCTGACCGCTGAAGCTGTGATGTCTTTAGAACTACTATGCAGTTGGCTATCGTATGCGACCAAATGGGCTGGCAGGCTGAGTCACAGCTAGGTAGGGAAACTGGCTCTGCCCCCCCTGGCATGCTATAGATAGAGAGACATTTAGACTTGAAGTTGCGAAGCTGGGGATCAATATGCAGAGCCTCCAATAGCCCATGCCCTGGAGTCCTAGACAAGGATTCCTGCCTGCTGTGGAGGGGGAATGGGTTGTGCAGTCAGGCCATTGGGTGCACCACCGGTCTCTTGCTGCTGCATCGTTGCAGCGGCAGCCACCATGACACGTTCAGCAGGTGTGAGCATCTTCATCCTTGCGTACTCGCTCTTGCTTGCACTGGACATGTCCTCATACGGCTTCTTTTCCTCTGGCGTCAGCTGCTTCCATTTCTCGCCAGCCGCTTTGCCCACAACTGAAACAGAAATGACTTCACCCTTGTGTTGCTCCTGTTTGGTAAGTGTGCAGATGGCGTTAAGTTTGCGTCCAAAATAACTGCGAAACTGAAGTTGGGACAATCCTACGTGCCTACCTTGAACTGAAGACGGAAGTCTGCAAGGAAGAAGAAGTAGGCACTTTGGGGCCGTTTCAGTTCGCCAGGTGCCCTTTCTTTCTTCGGTCGGTTTGCTTGCTTTGGATGATCTTCCTCATACTTGGAGATCAGGGACTTGTACTCATCCTGTGACATTTCAATGCGTGCCCATGTCAGCACAAGCATAGCTCTGCATGGGCGGCAAAGGAGAAGGAGCTGCGCATCTAGAAGGTAGCAAATGGGGTTCGGAAAGACGGAAAAAACAACATGATGCCTTGGGACGCCTTCGGACCTTTGAAGCGCGGGACTGCTGCTCGTACTCGGCTCTCTTTTCAGGCGGCAGAGACCGCCAAGCATTACCTGCTGCCACAGCAACCTCCGACACCTTCTTGCTATCTGGGTTGGCCAACTGGAGGCACAAGCAACAGTCACCATCTTTAGCGAGTAAATATCACAGCCCCTAGGGTCGGTAAAATGGGCAGGGAACAGGACTTGCCTTCCACTGTTCACGGAACTCGGCCAGGAAGAACATGTAAGCAGACTTGGGACGGCGGGGTGCATCAGCTGGCTTCTTAGCTCTGACTCTCTTGGTCTTCCTGCAAGCCATGATACCAACATGTTCAGTGAGCTCACCCAGTCTCAGTCGAAGAGGGTGCTGGCGCGCCCCTTTCCCAGTGAGGACGCAGACAGAAACCTCACTTTCCCTTTCCTACGAACACAAACGGGTTCGGTCAAGCCAAGCTTACCCGTCCTTTGGCTTGCGTCCCTTCTTCTGGGTGGTCTTTGCCACTGCAGGGGCGACAACAGGAACCTCGGGTACAGCAGGCGGTGGCCCAAGTGCTGCTGCCAGCAAAGATTGGCCACCCAACATCATTTGCACGTCAGTTGTGAACTCTGCCATCTTGGTACGTTGTCACGAGTGCCTGTTCCAAAGGATGAGACAGCACCTACACACAGAATGACCAGGTGCCATGAAGTGAGAATCCTGGAGCCAGCTGAGGCAGGGGGAGTGAGGGGATGTATGTTAAGTACAGCGTGCCAAAAAGCTGAATCCCTTCCATGCTCTCTGCCTGAAACAGTCTGTGGCGATTTGACAGCACGGAAGTAAATGCCTGCGATTTGAGGTTACCGTATTAGGGTCTAATCGTCCTGACTAACCCAGCAAGTTCCGCAGATGCTCGTCCAAAAGCAGTCAACAGACCCATGGCATGCGGGAACTGTCCCGAAAACCTGGTGTTGTGGGTCGCGGGCGGAGGGGGGGGACCAGTTGCGTGCCCATCAACAGCGGTTTCGGGTAGCAGACCCAGAAGATAACGAAATCCGTCTTTATGGCGACGGAAATTATCATCTTTCGGGAGCCGAGGCCAGGTATCGGCTTGGCAACGTGAAAACCTACTTTCTGCGCCATTGGACACCGGAACCGCCTTGTGTGCAGGATTCATAACCAACCGCAAAGCGAGGTCGGCGCAGGGCGAGGGCGCTGTTTCAGCTGTAAGATGCCGATCGGGAAATGGCGTGGCGAAACCGGAACATTATCGGAACGAATGATGCTAATGATGACACCGGTGCCGCAAGTAAGTGTGAACCATTACAACGAGATGGTCAATGGAGGAAGGAAGGCTAAGTTGACATGACGTGACAGGTCACAGGATAGATCCCCGCGGGCGGCACGCCAAAGTGGAGGGGGGAGGGGGGAAACGGGGGTTGAGCGCTACCCAAGCCAGGAAAAGCATCCAACCTGACCGAGATGAAATCAGCGCCCGAGCGCAACGCAGCTCACTACTTTGCGCCTGTCTGTCTTGAGCGCTTTCAAGTTTCACCGCCCTTGCCTTCGCGTGCTGACAACTGCGCGTGAGTTCGTGACCTCGAGGAAGGCAGTAGTTGGCTTCAGTAGTTGCGAAAGAGTGCGCTGGCTGTAGTTTGCAGCACAACAGCGCTGGGTGCGACACCCCCGGCTGGCCCCACACCCAGCTGCTGCTTCCTGTAGACCATGCAACACATGTGCTTGTGATGAGCAGCTTGAGCAACATACATGAGCTATCTATATCGCTAGTTCGAATCATACTGCAGCTGTACACTGCACGTAGTACATTACAATGCATATGCCGGTATAGTACCCGTAATCCGTATGTATGTCGCTCGGTAGGACGTGCATATTAGATCGAGTCAGCAGGCAGCCCGTTGCTGAAATCAACACTCAACAGCGTCATGCCAGTCAGGCCTGACCAGGCAGGTGAAGGGAAGCGCTTCCTTCGATCTGGCTGCGCGCGCGATATCGAACGTACAAAAACTAGTACTACCGATCGTACTCGTACCCGTGCTCTCTTGTTTTTTCACCCCAAGCCGCTCTAGGTAGGTAGGTACCCGCTAGCCCCCGCTGGAGAAAAATATGTCTATCTGTCAAAATGTGTGTCTGAGTGTATGCAGGTGGGCGCTAGCCAGTTTGGCTGAAATGAGTGGTTACATCGTATCTTGTTGTTCAGGTTGTCTGGTTGTCAGGTTGTCTGGTTGGTTGTCAGGATCAGTTCAGCTATATTTATAGAAGTCAGGTCCAGGAGATGTGGGAAGGCTGGTAGGAGAGAGTGTGTGTCGCGTGGTGTGGTGTATTAGCGCGTAACTTCACGGTAGCTGGTACGAAGGTTTACGCAGGGGTACAGCCGTACAGTTTACATTCTGACACCCCCGCTCGGCTGTAGCGCGAGTAAACCGCGGAGTATCGGTGTAGGTGGTACGTTTTTCAGGGAATTCGAAAATGGTAGGGTAGGTACGCGAGTATTGGGTGAATGGGTGTACGTTGGGGGAGTATTGGGTGTACAGGGGTACGTTCGAGACTTCTGTGGTGAATGATGGGCAGATGTGAGGGAAAGACGAAAAAGGAGTGGGGAGTGTAGACGTTGAGCGAGAAGAGAGCGTTTGCTGAGTCGAGTGTCGACGATCGTTGCGTTTAGCGATGAACGTGGCCAGAGAGAGAGGCCAGGGCTGTTGGAGTCGTTGCCAGGGTCGGCGATGGTGAGCGAGGTTGAGCGATGGTGAGCGATGGTGCGTTTCCGCGAAGATGAGGTCGGCGAGCGAGTTGGACACGGGTCGGTCCAGTTTCAGTCCAGAATGTCCAATTCTGTCCAGATGAAATGTCCAGGTGTCGGTCGGTCCAGCGAAGTCCAGGTCGTGGCTGTCCAGAAGAGAAGTCCAGGTAGTGTCCGCAACGGAAGTCCAGGTCTTGTCCAGGATGTCCAGGTATTGTCCAGAATGTTCAGTTCAGAATGACGGCAGCGAAAGATCAAGAGGTCCAGGCGAGAGAGGTTCAGGTAGAAGAAAGTATCGATCCAGTGACGTTAGAATATAGAGGAAGACCAGGGGGCCGTCCAGGTGGTTGAGATTCCATAGCGACAGTGTCTTGTAGGCGAGTCATCAGTTCTCAGGATAAATCCAAGGATAAACCTGCTCCGAAACCATGTCAAAATGTGTGTCTGAGTGTATGCAGGTGGGCGCTAGCCAGTTTGGCTGAAATGAGTGGTTACATCGTATCTTGTTGTTCAGGTTGTCTGGTTGTCAGGTTGTCTGGTTGGTTGTCAGGATCAGTTCAGCTATATTTATAGAAGTCAGGTCCAGGAGATGTGGGAAGGCTGGTAGGAGAGAGTGTGTGTCGCGTGGTGTGGTGTATTAGCGCGTAACTTCACGGTAGCTGGTACGAAGGTTTACGCAGGGGTACAGCCGTACAGTTTACATTCTGACACTATCACCGGAAGTACTCGTAATCACACTTCTATTCAGGACTTCCTCCTGCTAGTACGACTCGTACCCCCTCGAGCCGGCGGCCCGGCCATGACCTGATGCCCCGGTCTAGCTGTGAACTGATCTGCCTGCGAAGTGCCGGCCAACCTGGGCGCCCAACTGCCATTGGTGATTGGTGTAGACTGTACGAGTACGAGTAGTGTAGGGTATATAGGCAAGCTACTACAGTACTCGTACCTACCTACCGGCCAGGGCCCAGGAGGGACTCCTGGTACTACGTAAGGATAGGTACCGTATTCGGCCCTGGCTGGAGCTCTAGAGGACGAGTAGGCTGTACCCTACTCGGGGGTAGGTATCGGTAGGAACCCTACCTACCCTACTAGAGTAGCTAACGTGTTATTTTTTTAAAAGTTTTTCGCACCCCCGGGAGAAGGTGGGTCGAAAAAACAAAAAACCCTGCCTGCCGGGGGCGAGCCGAGATTTGAGTCTCGAAAGTCGAACATGGCGCTGAGCTGCCTCTAGGGTAGGTGAAGGGCTGATTAGCGATACAAGACCCGAAGGCAACCACACAGCTAGACAGATTTAGAGATAATAATACCCCGGCAACTAATAAGTAGTAGTAGGGTAGTAAAGTTTATCGGGGTGGCAGGTAGGGGATACCTATACCCTGCCCTGCCTAGAGAGATACCCTGCCCCCTGGGGTAGCTCGTTTCTTGTTTCACCCCAGGCAGGGAGAAGGTGGGTCGAAAACCCCTGCGGCCTGCCCCACTCTTTCGAGCCGAGATTCGAGTCCGGATCGAAGACCAGGCGCCGCTGGCCTTGGGGGTATAGATAGCCTACTCATACTATAGATAGGCACCATGCATATATAAATTAAAGGGAAATTTACAAAATGAGGTGCTCAAAAGCTGAAATGTTGCAAAATGCGGTAAATAGGTGTTTTGCAGATTGCGGTGCTTATGCTGTTTGCAGAATGCGGTGTGAAAGTGCCAGTTTGCAGAACACGGTCGGTTGAACTTTTGCATTGTGAGGTGCTATCCGGATAAGCCACGAATACTTGCAGGCCAAACAGGATCCTCAGCTAGTTCAAGAGTTGCTCGGTATGGCTTGAATTTAATTTGAATTTCAATTCTGAATAGCGGTCTGATAGCGGTTCCACCTTCTCCCGGGCGTGGGTGGGAAAAAAACGGTCGACACGGTGCTTTACGTGTCCCGTGGTACGTCCTTCACGGAACACTCAATTAACGTACAAATACGTGACGGAAAATGAACGGCAAACAGCACGAGATGCACAGCCGTCCGGGTGTTTTCCGGAGGTGGTAACCGCATTTTGCAAAACCGGGCTGCACCGCATTCTGGAGCACAATTCAGTGTACCGCATTATGTAAAATAAAAAGCACCGCAATCTGCAAAACACCCTATTTACCTCATTTTGCAAATTTTTGGCTTCTGAGCACCGCATTTTGTAAATTTCCCTAAATTAAATTTGGGGGCAGCTGGTACTCGTACTCGTACCCGGCCCAACGCAAATTCCGTCGTCACCCCGTTTTTTTAATGCGGTCCAGGGCCGGCCGGGGGTATATCCTTACACCAAATCGGTTTTTTTTCACCCCCGATGATATCAATATTCACAATCGCCACAAAGAAGAGCGCGACTGGCCGACTAGCTGATGATCATCCCCAGCCAGCGACTGAACCAAAACTGACCAACCCTGACCGATGCCTTGATTCTCCTCTCATGCCCTATGGGCCGCGCTAGCTGAAGCCGGCAAGGCCACGTATTGCTGCGGTGGACTCGTAAACCTCGCACTGCGCAGTTGCGGATACTTCGGATCAGCACCTGTGAAGACAGAAGATCTGCACAATTGCGCTTGGTGAACGTGCTCGAGTCCTGTCGAGTCCAACGTTTATGTAGTTCTTCTCCCTAGCTTTTGGCAAGGGTGGGTTCAGGGACGGTACACAGACGACGACAGGTTGTGCAGACGTGTTGGTGCTGAGACCTGAGCAGGGACCGGCTCAGGATTGGCCCGCAGTGCCCTGCTCATGCCATGGACCTCTCAAGGCAGGCGGAAAGGCGGCTATTGCTGTGCTCCGGAGCGATCTGCCTGGGCCTGATGTGCATCATGATGGTCCACATGCATCAGGACGTAGCGTACTGGGAGGTGGGCAGCCAGACACACACCTCCCCTACCTTGCACCCTGACTCGCTTCCTCATCTCCGACGTCCACCTGCAACACATCTGCATGTCCTCTTCTATTCCCCAAGTGTGGCATCCAACATTTGGTCTGAAGTCCTGTGGACCGGTGCGCACCCCATACGGCATGCCCACGGCACAGCTTGTGGAGTCCACGCTCAAGTCAGAGCGCGCAGCCCGGGCTAAGTGGCAGAAGCATGCAGAGACGGTATGTCACAGCGTGCGATCTCATGCAGAACCACCCACCTACGGGCACCGGTTGAAGCACTGCTACATCTCCCCTTCCTCCCGGGTCCTCACCCTCACCCATCCTCACCCGCTCTATCTCTGTGTTGCGCACGTCGCTGACATGCCACATCTGCTGTGCAGGCTCGCAGTGTCTCAGCCACTGCCATGAGCCTCGCCAGCCATGCTGCGACGGACAAAGGTCAACCCCCCCCCCCCCTCTCGTCCTCCCCCTCCAGCCCCCTCATGAGGAAGATCTGGTGTCCAGGAGTTTGCTGCGACACATAGGCCACACCTGAGCTCAAGCTCCCTGCACCTGTAGGCCATGCCCCAGTGACGGTGGAGTCGGGTGCGGCAACGCATGGCGGCGTCACCCTCGCATCATCCTCAACCTTGTGGATGGGCTCGCAGTCTGAAGATGACCCTCCATTCAAGGTACCGCGACTCGTGCAGCCGCCCTTTCCTGTTCTCCTCTCCCAGCCTTGCCAAAGTCCCCACAGCCCTCATCCCCTGGTATTTGCATCCATGTTGCATCCCACCCACCCTCCACCCATGTCTCTGTCCCCCTCCCTGCCAACCTTGGACGTCCTTCACGTTTGCTTGGCATCCCGCACCATAGAGTCCGTGACCGGAAGCAGTAGAGCGCACCTCACACATTGCTTTTATCTCCCGCTCTTGCAGATCTATGTGTATGAGCTGCCGAAGGAATACCATATCCAGCTCAAGAAAGAGCAGGGCCGGTGTATCACAGACCAGTACGGAACAGAAATACGAATCCATGAGACATTGCTGCAGAGCCGTTACCGCACCCTAGACCCAGAGGTGCGCCGCCCTGCGCTCACCCCCCACCGTGCTCACGTCTTGTGCTCACCAAAACGCAACGCATGATTCGTCTTTGAGCCCGGTCGTCACTCAACTGCCACTGCTCAACTGCTCTTCTCTCCGGCAGGAGGCAGAGTTCTTCTATGTGCCCATCTATGGGGAATGCTACCTGTTCAGGGCAACCCAAACCAGGGGGAAGAACGGCCTGGAAGACACCAACAGATGGTGCGCCGTCCCGTGCCCTCCCCGATCTCATCCCCCGACCAGCCATTGCACGGCCCACAGCACCCCCTCCCCCCCCCCCCCCCCCCCCCATGCGCACGCGCCCCTGCCGTCTCACCACATCGCAACGATCACCGCTTGCTTTTTAGTGCGCTGCCTCACCGGCATGTAGGCCTGACTGAGATGCGTGGCACGTCAGGTACCACCGTGCCATGGATATCATCATGAACGACCATCCATACTGGAACCGAACTCAGGTGCTCGCCCCCGTGACCGCCTTTACAAACGTCCGTGAGCTCTCTCCCGATTCTGCAGCCACAGCCGCACAGGATCGCACCTTTCCACTAGCACATGCCGGGCACTCCCCTTGCTCCAGCACAAGTTCTGGCTGAGCCACCACCTAACAGTAGTTCGCGTGCGCTCCGGGTGTGAGGCAGGGCCGCGACCATGTGTTTGTGTTCGCGGGCGCGCGCGGGCCTCACATCTTCAAGGACTGGAAGAGAGTGATCAAGAAGTCCATTTTTATGACACCTGAGGGCGACCGCTCTCTCTCGGAACAGTTCAACACCTGGAAAGACATTGTCATCCCAGGTCCCCCCCCCCCCCCCACCCCTCTCTCACACCAACTCACACACCCAACAAAAGAACACCGGAC
>NW_027450332.1:0-12311 GCF_964194025.1 Convolutriloba macropyga | reverse complement strand
TAGTTTTAAATATCTCTTCTTTTTGTGTTTCATTTTTCCTTTGATTGTTTTTGAACGCAGTAGGAGGTCAAAAAAAATTTTTTTGAAGCAAAACTTTAAAAGGTTTCAATATTTACAAACATATAACAGATTCTATCATTTTGTTCTTATTTAAATGAGGACGTGTTTATTTTCCAAATATTAACTGCGTTTACTTGAAAATTGGGATACTGAATATTGGCTATTCTATGAATGGTTTTAATTTATTCCAAATGTGTGCATTTTTCAATTTTTAAGACCGTAAAGATATTGGAGATAAGAATGAGCGAATAAGTTGAAGTTCTGTCTGTTTTTTGAAGATCTGTTTCTCTCTTATTTTCCAGGCTGTTTTTTGAGAAGAAACTTAAATGTGCAGATCCAAGATTATTTAAAGAGATGGAGCCCGCTGAAACAGGAAACTTTTTGCAAGATGCATCTCAGTCGAATTGCAAAAGGCGAGATTATTCCAATGGGATCAAGCAAAGAAGCAGCCATTGAGAGAAGCTTTCTCTGTGTGATATTCTCTCTTTCATAGCTCAGTTTGGGTTTCGCAAAAAGAAGTTGATCGGATTCAGGGTTCCATGTTTGACCAAGTATCCTTTGTAACTTAAGAACTCCAATTCTGTCTTCCTCTGGAATCTTTTCCAGCACAGCAGGGTTATTGCTGAGAAACTTGGTGAGGTTGAATCCCCCTGTTTTGAGAACATGTTTCAGCTCAGTCGCTGTATTTGCTGCCTCTTCCTCTGTTGAGAATGTTTGAATGAAGTCATCCATGTAGAATTGTTTTGTGATTGAGTCAAAGATTTTTGGATGTTCTTGTCTGTTATCGTTGGCGCACTTTTGAAGAACAAAAATTGCGCAGGCAGGAGAACATGTTGCTCCAAAAATGAGTCGTTGGTATTTGGATGTCCTCTCCTGATCATTGTCGCTCCACAAAAAACGGAGAGCATCTTGGTCTTCTTCTCTGATTCCAACTTGCATGAACATAGCCTCTATGTCTGCTGTAACTGCAACCTTGTACTGACGAAACCGTAGAAGAAGTCCATGTAGATTGCACAAAAGGTCCAGTCCCGTTAGCAGTGCATCGTTCAAAGAAACCCCTTTGTATTTTGAGGCTGCATTTGTCACTCGTCTTATCTTTTCTGGTTTTTGCTTGTTGATGACGGGATGATGCGGTAGGTACCAAATGTTCTTTGCATCCTGGTTCGTAACAGCTGCTATGTATCCCTTATCCATATCATCAAAGATAGTGGTCATATATCTCTGTTTCAGTTGGTTCTCTCTCTCTAATCGCTTCTGCAGGGCGTGCCACTGAACCCTTGCCATGAAGTAGTTGTTGGGTAGCGTGACGTTTTCTCGCCAAGGGAGTCCAATCTCATATCTTTCCCCGTTGTGATGTGTGGCCTCTGCCAAAGTCTTTATTGCCTTCTGGTCTTCTTCATTGTGTCCCTTCGTAGAACCCTGACTAAAGTTGACACCTTCAAAGGTCCAAAAAAGATGTAGAAGATTTTCATCCGGGTCATCACTACCTCGCTTTAGATGGTTGAAAAGAGTGATGTTGTGGTTGCTGCTTCCTTTATGGTTTGGTTGAAAGTACTCTTGTGGCACAGGGCCTGTCAAAGTCCATCCTAACAGTGTGTTCACTCCGTAGGGTGTTCCTGGTTTGCCGGTAGTGAATTGTCTTGGAACAGTAGCCAGAAAAGCATCTGCCCCTATGAGTATTCCAATTTTGTTGTCACGAATTTGTGGGAAGTTGATTTCTGCCAAATGATCATGGTCTCTACAAAGTCTATTCAACAATTCTGCGGGGACAATTGGCATCTGGAACTGCTCAATGGAGGTTGCCTACACAGGAAGACTTGTCACCGGTTTTGAGCTGTGAAGTGAACCAATTCCAATCATGACATCAGCTGTTGTCACTGCGTGCTCCCCATGTAGCGAAGCTAGAGGAAGTTCTATATCTTTGGGGACTCTAATCCGAAGAGCATCAGCAATGTTTTGTGTGATCTGTGTATTATCACTTCCACTGTCCAAAAGTGCATAGGTCTCTATGTTGAAGTCTTTGTAGAAGAGCGTGACTGGTATTGCCTGTAGTTGAAAAAAGCTCTAACCCATGTGGGTTCCCAATTTCTGCTACAAGTGTGGTTTTGCACCCGTGGAAGTTTTGATGAATCATCATTCAGTTCGTTGCTAGTCACTGGTTGAAAGTGAGTGTTACTTCTGTCATTAGTTTGCTGGGGATTGATGTGCTGCTGATTGGCAGTTTGATGCGAGTTGTTGTTTCCATAGCTTGGATTACGAGGTTTGAAACTGTTTTGATTGTATCCCCTTCTGTTGTTGGTATTTGGCGTGTTACTGGTTGTTGACGAAAGCTGGGACGTTGTATGGTTGAAGTTTCTACCGTAGCTTGACTGCACCGGGTTGTTCCTGGATTGAAATCCCCCTTTACTCGCTGCTTGGAAATCACTTCTCTGCAAAGTCCTGAAGTCGTCTCGATGGAGAGTTGAATGATGAAACCCATTGCATCTGTCTACAAGACATCGAATCTTTGATTTACAAAATCCACCCTCATGTCTCTTCAAGCAATTGACAAACAAGTTGTGATGCCTCACCAATTGCTGACGGTCAGCTACAGACTTGCTCAGGTATTCTTTGCAGCGACTTGAGCTGGCTTGAAGAACTATGTTGGAGTGTTTCTGGCCTTGGGAAGGCCGTTCAACCCGGTCTGTTCTTTGTGGTCTTTGTGGAGAGACATCCTCGCAAGCCTCTGCATATGTGCTTATCCAATCTGCAAAGTCAGCCAGATTTGGCTGCTCTATTCTCATGCTCCTTACATGTTGATTCCAGCGAATCGTCATTGGTGTTGTCAACTTCTCCTTGGCAACTTTAACTACCGCAGAAGCCTTCAGGTCCGATTCAAAATGGTGAAGTCGAAAGGTCTGTACCAAACGTCTGAGGAAGGACGCAAAACTTACAAAGCTGCAGGGATCATCCATTCTGGTCCTAGGCCATTGTTCAAGTTGTGTGAGGTACGCACTCACAACATGCTGCGGCTTTCCAAACTTTCTGATAAGTTCCTGAAGGGCCTCCTCTTAGAAGTCTCCGTTGTAAGAGTATCCACAGATGAGGTCTTTTGCTTTGTGAGTTACCGAGTTTTGCAAGTATGTCATTTTCAGAACAGTTGAAAGAGCTGGATTGTCGTGAATGGTTGACTTGAAAAAGCTGTACCATTGATGCCACATCAAAGAATCGCCTGAGAAATGGTCAAGACTAATCTTTGGTAGACTGAACGCATTCATCATCACTTGATGGTTGGTCCATTCAGAACTGTGGGGTCGTTGTTGGAACTGTTGCTCAGAAAACTGTTGTGGCATGAAATTGAAGTGACGGTTGGTCTCTCCGTTGGGAGCGTTCATCATTTTGTTTGTCTCTGGGAATGAGTGATCCATTTGAATACCGAGCAAATGACGTGACTGCTGCTGATCCCGCGGATAGTGATTGTCTGCAAAAGTTTGAGTGAAATTGTCAGGCATTGCTTGATGTTGAAATCTGGTTGCTGTACCGGAATTCCAGTACACAGTGTCTGATGGTTGATCGCTAGAAATATTGAGGGTAGCAAAACCTTGGTTTGGAACATTCACATCAACAATCGGGCAACTCTGAACCTGTTTCGCACCTTCACTGAAACTGCGATGCTCCTGTATCGCACTGTTCTCTTTTGGTTTCTGTTGCTGAGCATTGTATTTTTCTACACTTGTTCTTTCTTTTTGAATATCACGATGACTGTTTTTGAACGGTACGCCATCATGGTCATCAGAACTGAACACCTCATCCCAGTTTTCAGCGTTTTCACCTGCATTTTGCATTGGCGTTTTACGTCTCATTCCGCTTGGTTGTTTACGTCTGCTTCCTGAAACAACCACCTTGCTGCGTATTTTGTTGGGCTCTTCCGAGGAGGTGTCGGAAGAGATGAACTTTTGATGGTTTGACCCATGAAGCAATCTGAATTTTTGTTTGGTTCTCAGCCATTTGCAATTTCTCCGTGCAGACTCTGCAGCAACATTGTCGAACTCTTCTTGTGTCAACTGCTGTTCTATGAGTTCGTTACACATGCGATCAAGCTCCGCTTTTTGCTGTCGAATTTCGTCACCGAGCTCTTGGAGGTCTGTTGCTGCTTCTGTCTGTTGCATTTGTTCGTCGAGTAGGTCTTGTGCTGCTTCCCACTCAATGACTTTGAATTTCAAGAGTTGCATGAGTTGAGCCTTGGAGGTTGACTTTGTTTTGGTTTTGCTTGACATGGTTCTGGTTTTTCTCATTGGTTAATGGTCACTTTGTTTATGGTTGCACGATGACATTCACAAAAAACAATTATTGCACTATGAGTGTTATGAGTCACTGCACTTCTAGTTAGCACTTAAAATGTTGTTTGAACGCTTATTAATTGTTTTTTTTGTATCTAAAAATAACTTGAATGCTATTTATACTGCTGTTGTGGACAGCTATTAATAGTTTGGTTGTCTTATGTTTTACCAAATCTTGCTTGAATGCTGTTTTTTTATTAAATTATATTATGCACTCTTTGCGCTGTGGGGAGGGTTTTGTCTGATCACGGTCGCAAAGAAACACCCTAACCTGGGGAGGATACTGCTTTACCTTTTAGAAAATTTTGTGCCTAGAAACAAAAACTTTTGCACTTGCGTGTCAGCAGGTGCAAAACTGTATATCAGAATCAGCTAGAGTATCTGTTTGAATGTAAGAAGGGCTTAATCAAACCCTGAAATTTTAAATGCTCTTTCGCTAGACTTAGGGTCAGAGAGTTTTAGCTGAACTAGGACGTGCTATAATCTAAGAAAGCTGAGGCTTTGCTACCTATGTATATGATCGACTATCCCCGTCGTCAGCCTATGCGTTGTTTCAAAAGAGAACCCGCAGCCTCACCCGCTCAGGCCCCAGTCATTCTTATTAGCAAATGTGGGACCTCTAGCCGCATGGACTAGAGAACTGCATTGAGCGGATTGCATCATAATGTTCGGAGTGCAATGAACGATGCAGGGGGAAGGTCATCGAACTGTAACTTACTTAGAAAGCCTGACAGCCTAGAAATTTGAAGTGCTAAAATATCAGATGGAAAAAATCTATAGCACGTTTAATTCAGCTAGGTGCTGGGATTTTCTAAAGTTTTAGTGGAAAACTACAAGTCAGAAATTTTAAGTTGTCTCTGTATTGTGAGTCGATGGTTCGGTTTTAGAACCGAGGATGCGCCAAAATTTGTTATCTTTTCTTTAGTCTGATCCGCTTTCAGAGACAACGACTGGTTTTCAAGAGTTTATTTTGCTGTATGTTATTCTATAAGCTTGTATGCTTGTTAAATAATAGCTTACAAAGGTGTGGTTTATACCCGCATTTACTATCAAAGATAAGTGTGGCAAGATGAAACTCATGTATGATAATGAATAAAAAGTTTTGGCATTGAAAGTCATGAAAAATCAAAGTTAAAGATATGACTTTTACAGCGATTATGAATATGAACTCAACAAATTTGAACTAAATAACAAGGAGAAGGATTGGGGGGCTAAACGGTTACGGACCGTTTACAGAAGTGAAAAAATACCCAGTAGATAGCAGCCGAATTTTCAAGTATTTTCGCAAAAAAAATTGCTCGCCTGGGAAAGGTAAACAGACCCGATTCTTGTATTGCTTCAGGATGGGCCTTTATTGAACTTCACAACTTGAATAACAACGAGGAATGTGTTGCCAATTACGACGTGATAAAGAAATCTACTGCGATTAGAGAACAGTGTGATCAATTGTTAGATCAGACAAGAACAGATTGCCGCCACTTCTGTCTCCAGAACCAGAGACCCCCAAACTGCTCAAGATACCATTGTTAATCAATAACTATAGCCCTCTGATAAGCAATAGTAGGAAGAAATACTGCATATTAAATGTCTCGATTAGTCAGAATGAGTTTTTCAACCTAGAATTCGCGTATAAAAGACATTACATTTTCTGCACTCATCTTTCTGTCATTTATTGCGTATGTTGATTTTTTAGGGATCTAGGAATAGATTGAACATAAAACTCAATGAAGACCTGTTTGTATAAATTTTTTATAACGTAACTATCAGGTCAGTATGAACTCAGCACACAAGTGGTCTAGAAGTTAGCCCAAAAAACTTCTATGTACTCAAAAATTACTGTAAGGGTTTCCAATAATGCCAAAAAGCGAGATAGTCTTGCGCTCCTTTTATCTTGCTTTGGACATAATCAGTTTTTCTGCCGAATAAATAGCGCACTGTTCTAAACAGATAATCTGCCCAGTCGATTAAATATTATTAAAAACCGATAACAGTTGAAAAGAAGAACAGAAAACATTCTGTCAAACTTCGTTAGATGTATAGTACTTAACAGTTTAAGGAAAAAAAAATCAAAAAATTCTTCTTTCTCTACGTTGAGATGTCAAACCGAGAGTGCCAAAGCAAAAAAAAATTAATTTGAGCCAAATTTTCAATCTTAAATATATTGTTATCGAGAAGTTTGAAAATTGCTATTTATTATTGCGAGAAAAAGCAGCTCGGCGAGATACATGTGATGATTATGAAGGTGCAAAATTGAAACATTAAAACATCTCATTTAATGCAGAAGTTTTCCGAAATAATTACGAGTAACTTTTTTATTATTTAAACTGTTAACAGAAAAAAGACATTCAATAAAAATTGGTAGAAATTTGAGAAAAAACGACAAGTCAATTTCAGTGCTCGCCACTTCAAATTTGATGTGTAATTCCCAGCTCTGATTCACATCGATGATCAAGCCATTTTCTCCAGTTGTCAGTCTTGTGCACGTTTTTCCCAATATTGCAATTCTAAATCCAAGTCTTGGCTAAATGTTGGTTAGTCTAAAATTTTTTGCAAAAATAGTCATTTGCAATTTGGGGGAATCTGGACTAGATTTTGGGTCCAACTAATAGTGGTTGAATTTTGTTACAAAACTGGATCAATCGACACCTGATGTTGGTTCACAGAGTCTCGGTCCAGCTAAGCAGACCCCACAGATTTACCCATTTTAACAGTTTTTTTCGGTTGAAAAGGATAGACACTTGCTGAATGAAAGTTCTTGATTTCTACGTTGGGGCTAAAAAGTCATTAATGTGAAGGGTGCCGTTATCATTCCGATAGTTTTCGGGTGATTTACCAACACACCGTGAAAGTGGCTAAAAGTTAAGCCCAAAATCGTGGCACATTGAAAAAATTTTCAAAATTTTTGCGCATAATTTTTGAAGAGTTGGTTTTGAATTGGGAACCAACTTGCAAGTGCTACCCAAGTCGCGGCCAAGACTTGCAAGACTTGTACAACTCATGGACTGAAAAATTCTACGTCACCTTCGGATAAACCCAAAAAATAAAAAACTGCTCATGGTCGGGTTGATAGTGCCACATAGACCTGCATCAACCTGCAAGCAATTTACTTACATTATTTTCTTCAAATTCATCAACTAACTAAGAAATTTACTACGGATAACTCATGAGCAGAAGTTGCAGGTTAACTCGCATTAAAAATGTCTTTAGTGCGAGTTAACTTGTCACAAATTTGTCACAAAAAATTGAATTTTTTAACAAGTTAGGAGAAACGACCAGTAACAGGTCAAAGACACTTAATAAAAAAACTCAGTGTTTGCTTTTTTTGGTCTACTACATCTGCTAATTTTCCCGAATACCAGCAGAGGGCTATAATTAAACGACCTTAGCTCTCACCTATGAATGCAACTATTTCCGATTCCTTGTGAACTCTAATCGATACGATCAACGCACTGTTTCTCCCCATGGACAGGAGCTCGGTCAATGCCTTATGGCTCAGTCTCTCTGTGAACTGGATTACAACACAAAACAAGTCGGCAACTGGCTGTATTCACATTATTACACTGAGAAAAAGCGTCCGCTTGGCGAACAAATTGGTTAGTGTGGTAATAACGCATTTTGTGGTATTTCAAGGGCTAACATATTATAAACGTCAGTAAGAATTTTGGTGCGCCGGTAGCATGCTTATGGCCCCACGGTGCCGGAGATAGTAGGTTCGAGTCCTCTAAGCTAAGTTGAAGTCCTCTAATTCCTTAACCGTATGCGGAGTTACCAAATACCAAATTTCGATTGTTAGAGTTTCATTCAAGATACAAAATTTATGGCGCGCTCCACTTATGAAAACATCGACCTCGAACGTTGTTAGGCTCCAAAAGACCGTGTTCGACGGATAATGCAACGCAAAAAAATGGCTTGACTTGAAACTCCGTCCCAGATTCTGGCACCAACGCAATCACCCAGTGAAACGAAACTTGATACACCTGGCCAAGACATGCAAGATCTTGACAGTCTTGACAAAACATGGATTGTCTTACCAAGATCCAGATAGGACAAAAATTCGTGGTATATCTTGATAAGATCTTGCCATGATCTTATCAAGCTGTATCAAGAACATTTCTTGATGAAACTTGCCAAGATCATGGTAAAATATGACCAGAAAATTTTCACTGAAATTGAGAGGAGTAAAAACTGCTCTCCTAAAGAATTTTCGCATTTAACTAACGGGAGAAGTACTTTCCGACATTCTGGATAATTCTTGATAATTCTTGCTAATTCTTGATAATTCTTGCTTAATCTTATGTTTTCTTGCTACATCTTGTTTTTGGGTGCTATTGAATTTTTAATACTTTATATGTCTTGCCATGTCATGGTTAATTTTTCTTGGAAATATTGCCAAGATCTTGTTTCTTGACAGCCATGCAAAAAACTTGCAAGTTCGTACATATCTTGATGTTTTCTTGTTAAGTAGCATGGCAAGATCTTGGCAAGATTTACCATGTTTCAGTATGTTTCTTTTCAAGATGTAACAAGTTCCAGTTCACTGGGCGTCCTTAATCGGTTTAGACATTAAATGCTGTCCTCGACTATAGCTCAAAGATATTTGATGACCACGAAATTGAATGGACCTGAACTTTTTCCTCGATTTTGGCTAGATCATAAAAAATTATCCTTCAGCTTACCTTTCAATTCTGACTGATAGTTTTTCAATTTATTTAGCCTTCTAACTTGACTGAGAGTAGGTTAACATGCACACTAATTTTGGATAGATGACGGATCGAGTTCAAGACAGAAAGTTTTTCTGGAAAAATTCATTTTGTTTATTTTGGATTGAATGATTCGGGATATTGGCTCGAATGATGAAAAAAGGATAGACTTAAACTAACGTACTCAGTTGGGTAACTAAAGTCATAATTTAAACCACAGCCAGGTTTTAGAAAATCTTTTTTTATACAAAGTTGCAAACAATACCCAGGCCTATAGCATCGGTCGATGGATTAGCCTGCATCCAAAACAACTAAAATTATCATAAATCGATCAGCCAAAATTCATACAACTCCAAAACACGCTTATAATTCATGGTAAGTCTTGTGTCAACAAAGGTTGAGATGGTAACCAGATTGAAGTGCCCTCTGATCAGGCCAGATAATCTTATCTCAGGTCGGTTCCTTTTGATCTGGTAAAGTCTGATCAGAAAAAAATTTGGAAACACAAAAAAACGACATCTGATCAGAAATGGTTTCAAATCTGATATGAGAGTGCTATGAGCGCAGAAAAAGTCATCAGAGAAATTTGATTCGTTTTTCTTTAAAAAACTTTCTTCTTTGTCAGTTCACAGATGGTTGGGAACGCATGAACGTTAGGATATTTGTTTGAAAAAAGTGTGAAGAAGAGATGCGGAAAATCGTCTGTAGATTGCCCCGATGAGAGGTTGCCTCGGTCTGGAGCGCTCATATCAGAGATCATTTCTGTCTGGGTCCTTAATTTAGGAAAATTATATTGATTATTCAAGACAGTTTTATAATATTTCGAAGTGTAACTACATTGATAAATTTTCATTTGGCTGAAAAATTATACTCGCACTAATTTTGTTTAAACAAAACTTGTGCGAGTATAAAATTGTCATATTTTTTTATTTGGGCATTTTGTTTGAAATCTTAGTGAAAAGCGGAATTTGGAATGATAAGCGATGCATCCAATGATTTCCAGAAATTAAAAAAAATTACAATTGTAAAACTTTTTTAAATTCTGGAAACCATTGTGTGCACCGCTTAACATTACAATTTGGCGCGCAAAAATTTCAACCCTTATGCCCTAATACAAAAAAAATGACGAATTAAGTTTTAATCCATACGTTTTTTTTCAAATTTTTGTTATTAAAACAAATCTAGATTCAACACAAGGATCTTAAATAGAATTTGATTTTTTTTCAAGAACAGTAAAAGAAAAAAGTCGATCACGCTCCAACATTTCTATATCACTTCACTTTGAAATTCAGAAGATTTCAATTTTTTTCCTGCTAATCATGCAAGGTCATATATTATTGTGTGATGCAAATTTCACAACAAGAACTTTCAAGAAGAAAAATTACCCCTATTATCAAAGAGTCTCCTGAGTCACCTGGTTTAAAGAAAAAATATTTTGTGGAAAACATATTGTAGCTTGTACCGCAAACAAGTGCGGACCGCAAACAAGTGCGGTATAAAATGGGGTAAAAAATGGGGTTAAGTGGATCAACATAGTGCAACTTGACAATTTCCATTCAATGTTTTTTTTTCTTAAACTCTGCCGGGCAAACTTCACACTTTTTTCAACATATTGTTATATGAAAATTTCATTACGGAAATTAGGCTGTAGCCAGCAGGGACCGCAAACAAGTTCCGCGGAAAATTTCGACCTCGATACTGCAAAATTTCGAGCGGAAATGCGTGTGTTATGATATTTACTACTGTTCGTTTGAATAACTATTGCTTTCACGGGAATTTTTCCTCTCAAAATGTCTTCCTCTCAACTTGAGGATCGTTAATTTAGAAGGTTTGGGTGAATGAGGGGTAACGAGGAATCTTTTTAGAATTTACCTCAAAATTTCTCCCCAAAATAAAAATGTAAGAGTGGGGATAATGAAAAACCGGGGGATTGAATTGAGTTTTTAGAATTTAAATTCAAAATTATAACTGGAAAACGATGTAAGAGGGGGTGAGTAATAAAGGAAACGCCCGGAACGAGGTAACTTTTAGAAGAAAATCCCCCAAAGTGACGAAAATGTACGGGTAGGGAGTAATGGAGTTATTGCAGGATGCGTAATGGGGGAATGAGGGGTATGAGCTTGCTTTTCAGAATATATTTCCAAATCAAAAACTGGGTAAATTGATGTCAGATTAGGGAGCTCACTCTATGGAGCCTTTTTATTAATGGACAATGCTTCCTTGGTCTCTAGTTGATAAGAAGTTGATATAAAAAACAGTGGTGCTTTTCAATGGTTTACAAGTTGAGACGTCAATTTGTGGTTCAAAAGTCTGTCAGTTCTTGACCGCATGTTGTCACTGCTGGGGTATATCGACGTAAAATAGGGGAGTAATGGGTTGAACCGATGAAAGACGCTTAGGGATTTTTGTTGGAGTTTCTAAAAATTGCTCGCATTTCTCCCCAGATTTAGATTTTTATATCAAAACTAATCGTATCCCCACTTGCTCACATCAAGTTCATTCCAAATTTACCCCGTTAACACCCTTATCTTACATAGTTTTCATTCAATATCGCCCAAAATGATATAAGAATTTTTAGGATATTTCTTTAGTTAATCACCCGATTTCCCCTTATTCTAACCATACAGTTAGTAAATCAGGACACTTTAATGTAACATTGTACTAATCAGGCGTCCTGTTTTGTATATTAAATGAGATTTTCGTAACGTTAATCACAAAAACCCGTTTTTAAAAAAAATCCATCAAGGAAATCCTAAATATTTGGCTTGTAACAAGTCATGCAAGCAACCTCTATTAACTCCAGTCAAGGCTTCATTTATCTAAATATGATTGAATGCCTAAAATCATGTATAAACAAAATACAAAAAAAATATTTCAGCGGCATGTATCTAATAGTTTTGAAGGTTTGTCAATTTGTTTAACATTATGGAACAATTTAAGCAGGAAACTATAAACTGCAGATTTTTTTTTATTGTGGATTCAATTGTAAAATGTCATATTTTAATTTTGACTGAATACCTTTAATAGGTGACATACGATTTAAATTTCCAAAATTTACACAAAACAAGTTATTTCGTCATTATAATAATTAAAGTTCAGGTAGGGTGTCCGCCAAAAAAATTGCACACATTTCCCTGAAAAGGACCTCTTTAATTGCGAATGAGTTCTTTAATTTAAAAAAATGATCCTATATTGCCAAGTGTGTAAATGTATTGCCAATGCAGGAACTGAA
>NW_027450331.1:110000-123536 GCF_964194025.1 Convolutriloba macropyga | reverse complement strand
CATCAAACAACAAACATCATACCCGGCTTCATCAGGCATATTTTATTACTTCCGAGAGGTACTTTAGTATCAGATCTTTCTCCATGCCTCTTATGAGGACCCGTCAGACCTTTCGGTTTATCGTTTAGCTTCAGTCCTGCTCGATCTAGCTTTCCCAAGGCTCGATCTAGCTCTATTCGCCCCACTAGAGGGCTCTCTAAGACCCCTCGGTCTTAGTGTTAGCTCCGGTACTGCTCGGTCGTGCTTGCTGAAGGCCCGACCCAGCTTTAGTTAGATTCTCGTACTTTCTCTTGGCCTCTCTAGGAGGACCAGACAGACCTCTCGGTCTATCGTTTAGCTTCAGTCCTGCTCGATCTAGCTTGCCCAAGGCTTGATCAAGCTCTATTCGCCCCGCTAGAGGGCTCTCTAAGACCCCTCGGTCTTAGTGTTATCTTCTGTAATGCCTAACCAAGCTTACTACAGGCCTTGGTCAGGTCTTTATCGGTCACCGATTAGTAACAGACCAATCATAGGGCCTTCCACCCTATCCGGGTTGAGGTCTTTAGTCCAGCCATATTTTGACAAGACACCTCTCCCTAATAATGCCCCACACATAGAATTACTGTCCATGCAGTATTTAACTTGTGTTTTTTTCTAAAATTTGATTTTCACTTTTTGGAGGTTCATTTGCTCCTCTGACACTCTTTCAGCTTCAATCTTACTCGATCTAGCTTTCCCAAGGCTCGATCTAGCTCTATTCGCCCCACTAGAGGGCTCTCTAAGACACTTCGGTCTTAGTGTTAGCTCCGGTCTTGCTCAATCGTGCTTGCTGAAGGCGCGATCAAGCTTTAGTTAGCTTCTCGTACTTCCTCTTGGCCTCTCTAGGAGGACCAGACAGACCTCTCGGTCTATCGTTTAGCTTCAGTCCTGCTCGATCTAGCTTTCCCAAGGCTCGATCTAGCTCTATTCGCCCTGCTAGAGGGCTCTCTAAGACCCCTCGGTCTTAGTGTTAGCTCCGGTACAGCTCGGTCGTGCTTGCTGAAGGCCCGATCAAGCTTTAGTTAGATTCTCGTACTTTCTCTTGGCCTCTCTAGGAGGACCAGACAGACCTCTCGGTCTATCGTTTAGCTTCAGTCCTGCTTGATCTAGCTTTCCCAAGGCTCGATCTAGCTCTATTCGCCCTGCTAGAGGGCTCTCTAAGACCCCTCGGTCTTAGTGTTAGCTCCGGTACAGCTCGGTCGTGCTTGCTGAAGGCCCGATCAAGCTTTAGTTAGCTTCTCGTACTTTCTCTTGGCCTCTCTAGGAGGACCAGACAGACCTCTCGGTCTATCGTTTAGCTTCAGTCCTGCTCGATCTAGCTTTCCCAAGGCTCGATCTAGATCTATTCGCCCTGCTAGAGGGCTCTCTAAGACCCCTCGGTCTTAGTGTTAGCTCCGGTACAGCTCGGTCGTGCTTGCTGAAGGCCTGATCAAGCTTTAGTTAGCTTCTCGTACTTTCTCTTGGCCTCTCTAGGAGGACCAGACAGACCTTTCGGTCTCTTGCTTAGCTTCAGTCCTGCTCGATCTAGCTTTCCCAAGGCTCGATCTAGCTCTATTCGCCCCGCTAGAGGGCTCTCTAAGACCCCTCGGTCTTAGTGTTAACTCCTGTAATGCCTAACCAAGCTTACTACAGGCCTTGGTCAGGTCTTTATCGGTCACCGATTAGTAACAGACCGATCATGGGGCCTTCCACCCTATCCGGGTTGAGGTCTTTAGTCCAGCCATATTTTGACAAGACACCTCCCCCTAATAATGCCCCACACATAGAAATACTGTCCATGCAGTATTTAACTTGTGTTTTTTTCTAAAATTTGATTTTCACTTTTTGGAGGTTCATTTGCTCCTCTGACACTCTTTCAGCTTCAATCTTACTCGATCTAGCTTTCCCAAGGCTCGATCTAGCTCTATTCGCCCCACCAGAGGGCTCTCTAAGACACTTCGGTCTTAGTGTTAGCTCCGGTCTTGCTCAATCGTGCTTGCTGAAGGCGCGATCAAGCTTTAGTTAGCTTCTCGTACTTTCTCTTGGCCTCTCTAGGAGGACCAGACAGACCTCTCGGTCTATCGTTTAGCTTCAGTCCTGCTCGATCTAGCTTTCCCAAGGCTCGATCTAGCTCTATTCGCCCCGCTAGAGGGCTCTCTAAGACCCCTCGGTCTTAGTGTTAGCTCCGGTACAGCTCGGTCGTGCTTGCTGAAGGCCCGATCAAGCTTTAGTTGGCTTCTCGTACTTTCTCTTGGCCTCTCTAGGAGGACCAGACAGACCTCTCGGTCTCTTGCTTAGCTTCAGTCCTGCTCGATCTAGCTTGCCCAAGGCTTGATCAAGCTCTATTCGCCCCGCTAGAGGGCTCTCTAAGACCCCTCGGTCTTAGTGTTAGCTCCGGTACAGCTCGGTCGTGCTTGCTGAAGGCCCGATCAAGCTTTAGTTAGCTTCTCGTTTTTTCTCTTGGCCTCTCTAGGAGGACCAGACAGACCTCTCGGTCTATCGTTTAGCTTCAGTCCTGCTCGATCTAGCTTTCCCAAGGCTCGATCTAGCTCTATTCGCCCCGCTAGAGGGCTCTCTAAGACCCCTCGGTCTTAGTGTTAGCTCCGGTACAGCTCGGTCGTGCTTGCTGAAGGCCCGATCAAGCTTTAGTTGGCTTCTCGTACTTTCTCTTGGCCTCTCTAGGAGGACCAGACAGACCTCTCGGTCTATCCTTTAGCTTCAGTCCTGCTCGATCTAGCTTTCCCAAGGCTCGATCTAGCTCTATTCGCCCCGCTAGAGGGCTCTCTAAGACCCCTCGGTCTTAGTGTTATCTCCTGTAATGCCTAACCAAGCTTACTACAGGCCTTGGTCAGGTCTTTATCGGTCACCGATTAGTAACAGACCGATCATAGGGCCTTCCACCCTATCTGGGTTGAGGTCTTTAGTCCAGCCATATTTTGACAAGACACCTCCCCCTAATAATGCCCCACACATAGAATTACTGTTTATGCAGCTTTTCACTTGTGAAATTTTTAATTTTCGCAATTATTATAGAATAAGTGTTTGCGCAGCTTTTCATAGGTCGAGCTCTAGCTAGCTAGCTCAAGCTAGCTAGCTAGCTCAAGCTCAAGCTATCTAGCTCAAGCTCAAGCCAGCTAGCTCAAGCTCAAGCTAGCTAGCTAGCTCAAGCTCAAGCTAGCTAGCTAGCTCAAGCTCAAGCTAGCTAGCTCAAGCTCAAGCTAGCTAGCTCAAGCTCAAGCTAGCTAGCTAGCTCAAGCTCAAGCTCAAGCTAGCTAGCTCAAGCTCAAGCTCAAGCTAGCTAGCTAGCTCAAGCTCAAGCTAGCTAGCTAGCTCAAGCTCAAGCTAGCTAGCTAGCTCAAGCTCAAGCTAGCTAGCTCAAGCTCAAGCTCAAGCTCAAGCTAGCTAGCTAGCTCAAGCTAGCTAGCTAGCTCAAGCTCAAGCTAGCTAGCTAGCTCAAGTTCAAGCTAGCTAGCTAGCTCAAGCTCAAGCTAGCTAGCTAGCTCAAGCTCAAGCTAGCTAGCTCAAGCTCAAGCTAGCTAGCTCAAGCTCAAGCTAGCTAGCTAGCTCAAGCTCAAGCTCAAGCTAGCTAGCTCAAGCTCAAGCTCAAGCTAGCTAGCTAGCTCAAGCTCAAGCTAGCTAGCTAGCTCAAGCTCAAGCTCAAGCTAGCTAGCTAGCTCAAGTTCAAGCTAGCTAGCTAGCTCAAGCTCAAGCTAGCTAGCTCAAGCTCAAGCTAGCTAGCTCAAGCTCAAGCCAGCTAGCTCAAGCTCAAGCTCAAGCTAGCTAGCTAGCTCAAGCACAAGCTAGCTAGCTAGCTCAATCTCAAGCTAGCTAGCTCAAGCTCAAGCTAGCTAGCTCAAGCTCAAGCTAGCTAGCTAGCTCAAGCTCAAGCTCAAGCTAGCTAGCTCAAGCTCAAGCTCAAGCTAGCTAGCTAGCTCAAGCTCAAGCTAGCTAGCTAGCTCAAGCTCAAGCTCAAGCTAGCTAGCTCAAGCTCAAGCTCAAGCTAGCTAGCTAGCTCAAGCTCAAGCTGGCTAGCTAGCTCAAGCTCAAGCTAGCTAGCTAGCTCAAGCTCAAGCTAGCTAGCTCAAGCTCAAGCTCAAGCTCAAGCTAGCTAGCTAGCTCAAGCTAGCTAGCTAGCTCAAGCTCAAGCTAGCTAGCTAGCTCAAGTTCAAGCTAGCTAGCTAGCTCAAGCTCAAGCTAGCTAGCTAGCTCAAGCTCAAGCTAGCTAGCTCAAGCTCAAGCTAGCTAGCTCAAGCTCAAGCTAGCTAGCTAGCTCAAGCTCAAGCTCAAGCTAGCTAGCTCAAGCTCAAGCTCAAGCTAGCTAGCTAGCTCAAGCTCAAGCTAGCTAGCTAGCTCAAGCTCAAGCTAGCTAGCTAGCTCAAGTTCAAGCTAGCTAGCTAGCTCAAGCTCAAGCTAGCTAGCTCAAGCTCAAGCTAGCTAGCTCAAACTCAAGCTAGCTAGCTAGCTCAAGTTCAAGCTAGCTAGCTAGCTCAAGCTCAAGCTAGCTAGCTAGCTCAAGCTCAAGCTAGCTAGCTCAAGCTCAAGCTAGCTAGCTCAAGCTCCAGCTAGCTAGCTAGCTCAAGCTCAAGCTCAAGCTAGCTAGCTCAAGCTCAAGCTCAAGCTAGCTAGCTAGCTCAAGCTCAAGCTAGCTAGCTAGCTCAAGCTCAAGCTAGCTAGCTAGCTCAAGTTCAAGCTAGCTAGCTAGCTCAAGCTCAAGCTAGCTAGCTCAAGCTCAAGCTAGCTAGCTCAAGCTCAAGCCAGCTAGCTCAAGCTCAAGCTCAAGCTAGCTAGCTAGCTCAAGCACAAGCTTGCTAGCTAGCTCAAGCTCAAGCTAGCTAGCTCAAGCTCAAGCTAGCTAGCTCAAGCTCAAGCTAGCTAGCTCAAGCTCAAGCTCAAGCTAGCTAGCTAGCTCAAGCACAAGCTTGCTAGCTAGCTCAAGCTCAAGCTAGCTAGCTCAAGCTCAAGCTAGCTAGCTCAAGCTCAAGCTAGCTAGCTAGCTCAAGCTCAAGCTCAAGCTAGCTAGCTCAAGCTCAAGCTCAAGCTAGCTAGCTAGCTCAAGCTCAAGCTAGCTAGCTAGCTCAAGCTCAAGCTAGCTAGCTAGCTCAAGCTCAAGCTAGCTAGCTCAAGCTCAAGCTCAAGCTAGCTAGCTAGCTCAAGCTAGCTAGCTAGCTCAAGCTCAAGCTAGCTAGCTAGCTCAAGTTCAAGCTAGCTAGCTAGCTCAAGCTCAAGCTAGCTAGCTAGCTCAAGCTCAAGCTAGCTAGCTCAAGCTCAAGCTAGCTAGCTCAAGCTCAAGCTAGCTAGCTAGCTCAAGCTCAAGCTCAAGCTAGCTAGCTCAAGCTCAAGCTCAAGCTAGCTAGCTAGCTCAAGCTCAAGCTAGCTAGCTAGCTCAAGCTCAAGCTAGCTAGCTAGCTCAAGTTCAAGCTAGCTAGCTAGCTCAAGCTCAAGCTAGCTAGCTCAAGCTCAAGCTAGCTAGCTCAAGCTCAAGCCAGCTAGCTCAAGCTCAAGCTCAAGCTAGCTAGCTAGCTCAAGCACAAGCTAGCTAGCTAGCTCAAGCTCAAGCTAGCTAGCTCAAGCTCAAGCTAGCTAGCTCAAGCTCAAGCTAGCTAGCTAGCTCAAGCTCAAGCTCAAGCTAGCTAGCTCAAGCTCAAGCTCAAGCTAGCTAGCTAGCTCAAGCTCAAGCTAGCTAGCTAGCTCAAGCTCAAGCTCAAGCTAGCTAGCTCAAGCTCAAGCTCAAGCTAGCTAGCTAGCTCAAGCTCAAGCTAGCTAGCTAGCTCAAGCTCAAGCTAGCTAGCTAGCTCAAGCTCAAGCTAGCTAGCTCAAGCTCAAGCTCAAGCTCAAGCTAGCTAGCTAGCTCAAGCTAGCTAGCTAGCTCAAGCTCAAGCTAGCTAGCTAGCTCAAGTTCAAGCTAGCTAGCTAGCTCAAGCTCAAGCTAGCTAGCTAGCTCAAGCTCAAGCTAGCTAGCTCAAGCTCAAGCTAGCTAGCTCAAGCTCAAGCTAGCTAGCTAGCTCAAGCTCAAGCTCAAGCTAGCTAGCTCAAGCTCAAGCTCAAGCTAGCTAGCTAGCTCAAGCTCAAGCTAGCTAGCTAGCTCAAGCTCAAGCTAGCTAGCTAGCTCAAGTTCAAGCTAGCTAGCTAGCTCAAGCTCAAGCTAGCTAGCTCAAGCTCAAGCTAGCTAGCTCAAACTCAAGCTAGCTAGCTAGCTCAAGTTCAAGCTAGCTAGCTAGCTCAAGCTCAAGCTAGCTAGCTAGCTCAAGCTCAAGCTAGCTAGCTCAAGCTCAAGCTAGCTAGCTCAAGCTCAAGCTAGCTAGCTAGCTCAAGCTCAAGCTCAAGCTAGCTAGCTCAAGCTCAAGCTCAAGCTAGCTAGCTAGCTCAAGCTCAAGCTAGCTAGCTAGCTCAAGCTCAAGCTAGCTAGCTAGCTCAAGTTCAAGCTAGCTAGCTAGCTCAAGCTCAAGCTAGCTAGCTCAAGCTCAAGCTAGCTAGCTCAAGCTCAAGCCAGCTAGCTCAAGCTCAAGCTCAAGCTAGCTAGCTAGCTCAAGCACAAGCTTGCTAGCTAGCTCAAGCTCAAGCTAGCTAGCTCAAGCTCAAGCTAGCTAGCTCAAGCTCAAGCTAGCTAGCTCAAGCTCAAGCTCAAGCTAGCTAGCTAGCTCAAGCACAAGCTTGCTAGCTAGCTCAAGCTCAAGCTAGCTAGCTCAAGCTCAAGCTAGCTAGCTCAAGCTCAAGCTAGCTAGCTAGCTCAAGCTCAAGCTCAAGCTAGCTAGCTCAAGCTCAAGCTCAAGCTAGCTAGCTAGCTCAAGCTCAAGCTAGCTAGCTAGCTCAAGCTCAAGCTAGCTAGCTAGCTCAAGCTCAAGCTAGCTAGCTCAAGCTCAAGCTCAAGCTAGCTAGCTAGCTCAAGCTAGCTAGCTAGCTCAAGCTCAAGCTAGCTAGCTAGCTCAAGTTCAAGCTAGCTAGCTAGCTCAAGCTCAAGCTAGCTAGCTAGCTCAAGCTCAAGCTATCTAGCTCAAGCTCAAGCTAGCTAGCTCAAGCTCAAGCTAGCTAGCTAGCTCAAGCTCAAGCTCAAGCTAGCTAGCTCAAGCTCAAGCTCAAGCTAGCTAGCTAGCTCAAGCTCAAGCTAGCTAGCTAGCTCAAGCTCAAGCTAGCTAGCTAGCTCAAGTTCAAGCTAGCTAGCTAGCTCAAGCTCAAGCTAGCTAGCTCAAGCTCAAGCTAGCTAGCTCAAGCTCAAGCCAGCTAGCTCAAGCTCAAGCTCAAGCTAGCTAGCTAGCTCAAGCTCAAGCTCAAGCTCAAGCTAGCTAGCTAGCTCAAGTTCAAGCTAGCTAGCTAGCTCAAGCTCAAGCTAGCTAGCTCAAGCTCAAGCTAGCTAGCTCAAGCTCAAGCCAGCTAGCTCAAGCTCAAGCTCAAGCTAGCTAGCTAGCTCAAGCTCAAGCTAGCTAGCTCAAGCTCAAGCTAGCTAGCTAGCTAGCTCAAGCTCAAGCTCAAGCTAGCTAGCTCAAGCTCAAGCTCAAGCTAGCTAGCTCAAGCTCAAGCTCAAGCTAGCTAGCTCAAGCTCAAGCTCAAGCTAGCTAGCTCAAGCCCAAGCTCAAGCTAGCTAGCTAGCTCAAGCTCAAGCTAGCTAGCTCAAGCTCAAGCTCAAGCTCAAGCTAGCTAGCTAGCTAGCTCAAGCTCAAGCTCAAGCTAGCTAGCTAGCTCAAGCTCAAGCTAGCTAGCTCAAGCTCAAGCTAGCTAGCTAGCTCAAGTTCAAGCTAGCTAGCTAGCTCAAGCTCAAGCTAGCTAGCTAGCTCAAGCTCAAGCTAGCTAGCTCAAGCTCAAGCTAGCTAGCTCAAGCTCAAGCTAGCTAGCTAGCTCAAGCTCAAGCTCAAGCTAGCTAGCTCAAGCTCAAGCTCAAGCTAGCTAGCTAGCTCAAGCTCAAGCTAGCTAGCTAGCTCAAGCTCAAGCTAGCTAGCTAGCTCAAGTTCAAGCTAGCTAGCTAGCTCAAGCTCAAGCTAGCTAGCTCAAGCTCAAGCTAGCTAGCTCAAACTCAAGCTAGCTAGCTAGCTCAAGTTCAAGCTAGCTAGCTAGCTCAAGCTCAAGCTAGCTAGCTAGCTCAAGCTCAAGCTAGCTAGCTCAAGCTCAAGCTAGCTAGCTCAAGCTCAAGCTAGCTAGCTAGCTCAAGCTCAAGCTCAAGCTAGCTAGCTCAAGCTCAAGCTCAAGCTAGCTAGCTAGCTCAAGCTCAAGCTAGCTAGCTAGCTCAAGCTCAAGCTAGCTAGCTAGCTCAAGTTCAAGCTAGCTAGCTAGGTCAAGCTCAAGCTAGCTAGCTCAAGCTCAAGCTAGCTAGCTCAAGCTCAAGCCAGCTAGCTCAAGCTCAAGCTCAAGCTAGCTAGCTAGCTCAAGCACAAGCTTGCTAGCTAGCTCAAGCTCAAGCTAGCTAGCTCAAGCTCAAGCTAGCTAGCTCAAGCTCAAGCTAGCTAGCTCAAGCTCAAGCTCAAGCTAGCTAGCTAGCTCAAGCACAAGCTTGCTAGCTAGCTCAAGCTCAAGCTAGCTAGCTCAAGCTCAAGCTAGCTAGCTCAAGCTCAAGCTAGCTAGCTAGCTCAAGCTCAAGCTCAAGCTAGCTAGCTCAAGCTCAAGCTCAAGCTAGCTAGCTAGCTCAAGCTCAAGCTAGCTAGCTAGCTCAAGCTCAAGCTAGCTAGCTAGCTCAAGCTCAAGCTAGCTAGCTCAAGCTCAAGCTCAAGCTAGCTAGCTAGCTCAAGCTAGCTAGCTAGCTCAAGCTCAAGCTAGCTAGCTAGCTCAAGTTCAAGCTAGCTAGCTAGCTCAAGCTCAAGCTAGCTAGCTAGCTCAAGCTCAAGCTAGCTAGCTCAAGCTCAAGCTAGCTAGCTCAAGCTCAAGCTAGCTAGCTAGCTCAAGCTCAAGCTCAAGCTAGCTAGCTCAAGCTCAAGCTCAAGCTAGCTAGCTAGCTCAAGCTCAAGCTAGCTAGCTAGCTCAAGCTCAAGCTAGCTAGCTAGCTCAAGTTCAAGCTAGCTAGCTAGCTCAAGCTCAAGCTAGCTAGCTCAAGCTCAAGCTAGCTAGCTCAAGCTCAAGCCAGCTAGCTCAAGCTCAAGCTCAAGCTAGCTAGCTAGCTCAAGCTCAAGCTCAAGCTAGCTAGCTAGCTCAAGTTCAAGCTAGCTAGCTAGCTCAAGCTCAAGCTAGCTAGCTCAAGCTCAAGCTAGCTAGCTCAAGCTCAAGCCAGCTAGCTCAAGCTCAATCTCAAGCTAGCTAGCTAGCTCAAGCTCAAGCTAGCTAGCTCAAGCTCAAGCTAGCTAGCTAGCTAGCTCAAGCTCAAGCTCAAGCTAGCTAGCTCAAGCTCAAGCTCAAGCTAGCTAGCTCAAGCTCAAGCTCAAGCTAGCTAGCTCAAGCTCAAGCTCAAGCTTGCTAGCTCAAGCTCAAGCTCAAGCTAGCTAGCTAGCTCAAGCTCAAGCTAGCTAGCTCAAGCTCAAGCTCAAGCTCAAGCTAGCTAGCTAGCTCAAGCTCAAGCTAGCTAGCTCAAGCTCAAGCCAGCTAGCTCAAGCTCAAGCTCAAGCTAGCTAGCTAGCTCAAGCTCAAGCTAGCTAGCTCAAGCTCAAGCCAGCTAGCTCAAGCTCAAGCTCAAGCTCAAGCTAGCTAGCTAGCTCAAGCTCAAGCTAGATAGCTAGCTCAAGCTAGCTAGCTAGCTCAAGCTCAAGCTCAAGCTAGCTAGCTAGCTAGCTCAAGCTCAAGCTAGCAAGCTCAAGCTCAAGCCAGCTAGCTCAAGCTCAAGCTCAAGCTAGCTAGCTAGCTCAAGCTCAAGCTAGCTAGCTCAAGCTCAAGCTCAAGCGAGCTAGCTAGCTCAAGCTCAAGCTAGCTAGCTAGCTCAAGCTCAAGCTAGCTAACTCAAGCTAACTCAGCTAGCTCAAGCTAACTCAAGCTAGCTAAAGCTAACTCAAGCTAACTCAAGCTAACTCAAGCTAACTCAAGCTAGCTAAAGCTAACTCAAGCTAACTCAAGCTAACCCGAGCTAACTCAAGCTAGCTCAAGCTAACCCAAGCTAGCTAAAGCTAACTCAAGCTAACTCAAGCTAATTCAAGCTAACTCAAGCTAACTCAAGCTAACTCAAGCTAACTCAAGCTAGCTAAAGCTAACTCAAGCTAACTCAAGCTAACTCAAGCTAACCCGAGCTAACTCAAGCTAACTGAAGGTAGCTAAAGCTAGTTCAAGCTAACTCAAGCTAGCTAAAGCTAAGACAAGCTAACTCAAGCTAACTCAAGCTAACTCAAGCTAACTCAAGCTAACTCAAGCTAGTTCAAGCTAACTCAAGCTAACTCAAGCTAACTCAAGCTAACTCAAGCTAACTCAAGCTAACTCAAGCTAACTCAAGCTAACTCAAGCTAGTTCAAGCTAACTCAAGCTAGCTAAAGCTAACTCAAGCTAACTCAAGCTAACTCAAGCTAGCTCAAGCTAACTCAAGCTAGTTCAAGCTAACTCAAGCTAGCTAAAGCTAACTCAAGCTAACTCAAGCTAACTCAAGCTAACTCAAGCTAGCTAAAGCTAACTCAAGCTAACTCAAGCTAACCCGAGCTAACTCAAGCTAGCTCAAGCTAACCCAAGCTAGCTAAAGCTAACTCAAGCTAACTCAAGCTAATTCAAGCTAACTCAAGCTAACTCAAGCTAACTCAAGCTAACTCAAGCTAGCTAAAGCTAACTCAAGCTAACTCAAGCTAACTCAAGCTAACCCGAGCTAACTCAAGCTAACTCAAGGTAGCTAAAGCTAGTTCAAGCTAACTCAAGCTAGCTAAAGCTAAGACAAGCTAACTCAAGCTAACTCAAGCTAACTCAAGCTAACTCAAGCTAACTCAAGCTAACTCAAGCTAGCTAAAGCTAACTCAAGCTAACTCAAGCTAACTCAAGCTAACCCGAGCTAACTCAAGCTAACTCAAGGTAGCTAAAGCTAGTTCAAGCTAACTCAAGCTAGCTAAAGCTAAGACAAGCTAACTCAAGCTAACTCAAGCTAACTCAAGCTAACTCAAGCTAACTAAAGCTAGTTCAAGCTAACTCAAGCTAGCTAAAGCTAACTCAAGCTAACTCAAGCTAACTCAAGCTAGCTCAAGCTAACTCAAGCTAGTTCAAGCTAACTCAAGCTAGCTAAAGCTAACTCAAGCTAACTCAAGCTAACTCAAGCTAACTCAAGCTAGCTAAAGCTAACTCAAGCTAACTCAAGCTAACCCGAGCTAACTCAAGCTAGCTCAAGCTAACCCAAGCTAGCTAAAGCTAACTCAAGCTAACTCAAGCTAATTCAAGCTAACTCAAGCTAACTCAAGCTAACTCAAGCTAACTCAAGCTAGCTAAAGCTAACTCAAGCTAACTCAAGCTAACTCAAGCTAACCCGAGCTAACTCAAGCTAACTCAAGGTAGCTAAAGCTAGTTCAAGCTAACTCAAGCTAGCTAAAGCTAAGACAAGCTAACTCAAGCTAACTCAAGCTAACTCAAGCTAACTCAAGCTAACTCAAGCTAACTCAAGCTAGTTCAAGCTAACTCAAGCTAACTCAAGCTAACTCAAGCTAGCTAAAGCTAACTCAAGCTAACTCAAGCTAACTCAAGCTAACCCGAGCTAACTCAAGCTAACTCAAGGTAGCTAAAGCTAGTTCAAGCTAGCTCAAGCTAGCTAAAGCTAAGACAAGCTAACTCAAGCTAACTCAAGCTAACTCAAGCTAACTCAAGCTAGTTCAAGCTAACTCAAGCTAGCTAAAGCTAACTCAAGCTAACTCAAGCTAACTCAAGCTAGCTCAAGCTAACTCAAGCTAGTTCAAGCTAACTCAAGCTAGCTAAAGCTAACTCAAGCTAACTCAAGCTAACTCAAGCTAGCTAAAGCTAACTCAAGCTAACTCAAGCTAACTCAAGCTAACCCGAGCTAACTCAAGCTAACTCAAGGTAGCTAAAGCTAGTTCAAGCTAGCTCAAGCTAGCTAAAGCTAAGACAAGCTAACTCAAGCTAACTCAAGCTAACTCAAGCTAACTCAAGCTAGTTCAAGCTAACTCAAGCTAGCTAAAGCTAACTCAAGCTAACTCAAGCTAACTCAAGCTAGCTCAAGCTAACTCAAGCTAGTTCAAGCTAACTCAAGCTAGCTAAAGCTAACTCAAGCTAACTCAAGCTAACTCAAGCTAGCTCAAGCTAACTCAAGCTAGTTCAAGCTAACTCAAGCTAGCTAAAGCTAACTCAAGCTAACTCAAGCTAACTCAAGCTAACTCAAGCTAGCTAAAGCTAACTCAAGCTAACTCAAGCTAACCCGAGCTAACTCAAGCTAGCTCAAGCTAACCCAAGCTAGCTAAAGCTAACTCAAGCTAACTCAAGCTAATTCAAGCTAACTCAAGCTAACTCAAGCTAACTCAAGCTAACTCAAGCTAGCTAAAGCTAACTCAAGCTAACTCAAGCTAACTCAAGCTAACCCGAGCTAACTCAAGCTAACTCAAGGTAGCTAAAGCTAGTTCAAGCTAACTCAAGCTAGCTAAAGCTAAGACAAGCTAACTCAAGCTAACTCAAGCTAACTCAAGCTAACTCAAGCTAACTCAAGCTAGTTCAAGCTAACTCAAGCTAACTCAAGCTAACTCAAGCTAGCTAAAGCTAACTCAAGCTAACTCAAGCTAACTCAAGCTAACCCGAGCTAACTCAAGCTAACTCAAGGTAGCTAAAGCTAGTTCAAGCTAGCTCAAGCTAGCTAAAGCTAAGACAAGCTAACTCAAGCTAACTCAAGCTAACTCAAGCTAGTTCAAGCTAACTCAAGCTAGCTAAAGCTAACTCAAGCTAACTCAAGCTAACTCAAGCTAGCTCAAGCTAACTCAAGCTAGTTCAAGCTAACTCAAGCTAGCTAAAGCTAACTCAAGCTAACTCAAGCTAACTCAAGCTAACTCAAGCTAGCTAAAGCTAACTCAAGCTAACTCAAGCTAACCCGAGCTAACTCAAGCTAGCTCAAGCTAACCCAAGCTAGCTAAAGCTAACTCAAGCTAACTCAAGCTAATTCAAGCTAACTCAAGCTAACTCAAGCTAACTCAAGCTAACTCAAGCTAGCTAAAGCTAACTCAAGCTAACTCAAGCTAACTCAAGCTAACCCGAGCTAACTCAAGCTAACTCAAGGTAGCTAAAGCTAGTTCAAGCTAACTCAAGCTAGCTAAAGCTAAGACAAGCTAACTCAAGCTAACTCAAGCTAACTCAAGCTAACTCAAGCTAACTCAAGCTAACTCAAGCTAGTTCAAGCTAACTCAAGCTAACTCAAGCTAACTCAAGCTAGCTAAAGCTAACTCAAGCTAACTCAAGCTAACTCAAGCTAACCCGAGCTAACTCAAGCTAACTCAAGGTAGCTAAAGCTAGTTCAAGCTAACTCAAGCTAGCTAAAGCTAAGACAAGCTAACTCAAGCTAACTCAAGCTAACTCAAGCTAACTCAAGCTAACTAAAGCTAGTTCAAGCTAACTCAAGCTAGCTAAAGCTAACTCAAGCTAACTCAAGCTAACTCAAGCTAGCTCAAGCTAACTCAAGCTAGTTCAAGCTAACTCAAGCTAGCTAAAGCTAACTCAAGCTAACTCAAGCTAACT
>NW_027450331.1:80000-105000 GCF_964194025.1 Convolutriloba macropyga | reverse complement strand
TCCTCTAATCATTCGCTTTAACCGATGAAATTGCTTTGCGAAGATTTTTCAATCTTGCTCAAGCTTTTGCTATCCTGAGGGAAACTTCGGAGGAAACCAGCTACTAGATGGTTCGATTAGTCTTTCGCCCCTATGCTCAGGTCAGACGATCGATTTGCACGTCAGAACCGCTTCGGGCTTCCACCATGGTTTCCCGTGGCTTCGCCCTGCCCAAGCATAGATCACCATCTTTCGGGTCGTGTGCTACTTGCTCTGGATCAGTCATGCAATAAGAGCAAAACCGTCCGTGGTTGCGGGACACCGAATCGGCGCCCTCACCACACAAAGTAGTGCAATTCATAAAAATTACACTGTTCACTTTCATTTCGCGTGTGCGCTTTCAATGAGCGACAACACTTGCAAGCAACTCACACTCCTTGGTCCGTGTTTCAAGACGGGCTGTAGAGAGCATTGAATAGGAAGTTGAGGTCAGACAGGCAATCAAGATCAATTTATCTCATTTTGTTTAGAATCAACAAGAAGAATTCCGAGGAAAACTTCTGCTCGATTCATTAACAAGATTTGCCAAAAGACGACAACTACACTACTCGGTAGCCGAGAATATAATATCAAGGCATTGAGTATGGTAACGCTCACTCCAGTTCCCCTTCAACAGTTTCACGTACTTTTCACTCTCTCTTCAGAGTGCTTTTCAACTTTCCCTCACGGTACTTGTTTACTATCGGTCTCGCTTTATAATTAGCTTTTGGAGAGACATATCTCCAGCTTCGAGTTGCACTTTCAAACAACTCTACTCATAGGAATGAGCCATTATGACTGGTATCGAAAATGACCTTTACAGGATTTTCACCTTCTTTGATGCTACTTTCCAGTAGACATCAGGACAAATTCACCAGTCTAGCATCAAACCATACCGGACACCGAGAAATGTTGCCATTTCTCTTCCCGATGAGCTTTTCCCTGTTCATTCGCCATTACTAAGGGATTCTCAGTTGATTTCTTTTCCTCCCCTTACTGATATGCTTAAGTTAAGGGGGTTCTCTCGCCCAATTCAGGTTATGTAGTTGATTGTCTCTTAATTGGTTCACTGACCAATATGAGACAGAAACCGATTCAGCAGTTTTGTTCGCTACTACTATCAAACACAGGTCGAAGTTTCCATTCAGTCATTAATTCCAACTTTCAAATGTTGTTGTTTCAGCTTTCGCTTACTAGAAGCAACATAATACTCGCTGCAATACAGACCTCGGGAAACCCTCACCGTGAATAAGGTTCACTCACATATTTCACTACATTTTGCGTGGGATTGGAGATGAGGCTACTCGTTCTTGCTCAGTACTAGGCTGAAAATTAACGAAACTTCGTTACAAACGTTCACATGTTGATGTTTCCGCTTTCGCGTACTCGAAACAACATAATACTAGTCTTTGTAATTTAGTTTCATAATTTCAACTGTTCTCATGCAGAATTTTTGCTCATTCTTATCCCAAATTTTGACCTGGCTACTAGTTACACTCCTTGTACTTATTGCAAAATGACCACAAATTTCAACAGCTTTCACATGTTGCTGTTTCGGCTTTCGCTTACTACAGTCAACATAATACTCGTTGCAAAATAAGTGCTCGGCATCTGCAATTTTCCAAAGACGAAGTTTCGCCAGTTCAATTTTCGCTCGCCAATTATGGCTACTAATTCACACGGTACTGAGCTCAACAACATTAAATTTGTTCAGCAAGACTTTCACATGTTGATGTTTTGGCTTTCGCCTACTAGAAGCAACATAATACTCGTCTTGTTAGCTCATTCAATGAGAATAGCTTTTCCCGTTGAGAATTTTTGCCTTCAATTGGCGTTGTAGTGAGTTTGGCTACTCAGATCACCAAATACTTGTGACAATTCGAACCAGAAATGTTTTCAATTTTCACATGCTGATGTTTCGGATTCAACCTACTAGAAGCAGCATAATACTTGTATTCAACAATTTCTGTATCAAATCCCAGTTTTCTCTGGTGCATCTTTGCCAAACTATTCCAAACTGCCTGAGTCTGAATACCAATTACAGGTACTAGTAAATGCACGTTACTAAGGACTATATAGTTCTAGGTTACTGTACACAACGACGTTCACATGTTGATGTTTCAGCTGCCGCTTACTAGAAACAACATAATACTTATCGTGCATACCTTTCCATAACTTGTCCTTTTCAGATGCATTAGTTTCCCTTTGTCTTGGCTTCTACAGTCAGACTGGCTACTAGTAACAGCACAGTACTAATCACATATCGTTCTACAGTTTGCAGACAACTTTCACATGTTGATGTTTCAGCTTTCGCCTACTAGAAACAACATAATACTCGCTGTATACATTTGTAGTTCTCTATGTAACTTTCATGTGAAGAAGTTTCGCCAGTCTTTTTGACTGTCTCAAATCTGAGTCATGCTTAGGCTACTAGTTGCTTCATAGTACTTATCGCCTCGAGATCATTGAACAAAACTTGATTTTCACATGTTGCTGTTTCAGCTTCCGCTTACTAGAAACAACATAATACTAGTCTCATTAAGTTCCGTCTCTTTGCAATTTTCTTATGAAGAAAATTCGCCATCACAATGACTCCAGCAGTTCTTGATCAAGGAATGCAATCATTGATCAGAATGCTATTATTTGAATCGGTTCTGCTTTAAGTGTTCCAATTTTATTGGAAGCACCAACAATAGAACATCAATGTGTTCAATCGAGAGTTATATAACCCTGAATCGGACGCAGTCAACAGCCGAAGCCGAGACCGCCTTTTGCGTTAGAGAGGTCGGTAAACAAATCTTGCGATTCATACCGAATTAACACATATAGCTGTGCTCCTCTTCGTAAAGCGAGCCAAGTGATCCCCTGTTGAAGGATGTATTTGGACCAATCTAGTAGCATTTGGTTTCCAACAAGCTCTCCCAAGTTAGCTTACTTATTGGGCTTTTCAACCAATTCGGTTGGCTACAAGCATCATCAAAGTACTAGCCACAGTTTGATCGCAAAATTCTACGACTTTCACATGTTGATGTTTCGGCTTGCGCTTAGCCTACTATAAGCAACATAATACTAGTCATATCATAGAGCGTGATCAGCTTGTGACGTTCTCATGATGAAGTTTCACCAACAGTGTCTCACTTCGAGCTTAAATCCAGCTACTAGTAACTACACAGTACTGACTGCAACGATAACTTTTATCTATACCTTTCACATGCTGCGCTTTCGGCCAGGGCCTACTAACGTCAACATAATACTCGATATAAACTTTTGTTCATGATGCAGCTTCCCCATGCAGAAGTTTCGCCTTCAAATGCTCTCTTGGCCATATGACGTAAGAAAAGGTTACTAGTAACATCACAGTACTAGCCACAGTTTGATTGCAAAATTCTACGACTTTCACATGTTGATGTTTCGGCTTGCGCTTAGCCTACTAGAAGCAACATAATACTAGTCATATCATAGAGCGTGATCAGCTTGTGACGTTCTCATGATGAAGTTTCACCAACAGTGTCTCATTTCGAGCTTAAATCCAGCTACTAGTAACTACACAGTACTGACTGCAACGCTAACTTTTATCTATACCTTTCACATGCTGCGCTTTCGGCCAGGGCCTACTAACGTCAACATAATACTCGATATAAACTTTTGTTCATGATGCAGCTTCCCCATGCAGAAGTTTCGCCTTCAAATGCTCTCTTGGCCATATGACGTAACACAAGGTTACTAGTAACATCACAGTACTAGCCACAATTTGATCGCAAAATTCTACGACTTTCACATGTTGATGTTTCGGCTTGCGCTTAGCCTACTAGAAGCAACATAATACTAGTCATATCATGGAGCGTGATCAGCTTGTGACGTTCTCATGATGAAGTTTCACCAACAGTGTCTCATTTCGAGCTTAAATCCAGCTACTAGTAACTACACAGTACTGACTGCAACGATAACTTTTATCTATACCTTTCACATGCTGCGCTTTCGGCCAGGGCCTACTAATGTCAACATAATACTCGATATAAACTTTTGTTCATGATGCAGCTTCCCCATGCAGAAGTTTCGCCTTCAAATGCTCTCTTGGCCATATGACGTAACACAAGGTTACTAGTAACATCACAGTACTAGCCACAATTTGATCGCAAAATTCTACGACTTTCACATGTTGATGTTTCGGCTTGCGCTTAGCCTACTAGAAGCAACATAATACTAGTCATATCATAGAGCTTGATCAGCTTGTGACATTCTCATGATGAAGTTTCACCAACAGTGTCTCATTTTGAGCTTAAATCCAGCTACTAGTAACTACACAGTACTGACTGCAACAATAACTTTTATCTATACCTTTCACATGCTGCGTTTTCGGCCAAGGCCTACTAACGTCAACATAATACTCGATATAAAATTTTGATCATGATGCAGCTTTCCCATGCAGAAGTTTCGCCTTCAAATGCTCTCTTGGCCATATGACGGAACACCAGGTTACTAGTAACATCACAGTACTAGCCACAGTTTGATTGCAAAATTCTACGACTTTCACATGTTGATGTTTCGGCTTGCGCTTAGCCTACTAGAAGCAACATAATACTAGTCATATCATAGAGCGTGATCAGCTTGTGACGTTCTCATGATGAAGTTTCACCAATAGTGTTTCATTCGAATTGGTTCTGCTTTAAGCTCTCCAATTGTTTTGGATGAACCAGTTTTGCCCTTCGAAGCCACTTTTGTGAGCTTTTGTGGGTCTTTACCAAGAGGATATACCTCAAGGCCTCTTTCAATTCCTTTAAGTTCTTTCAACTCCTTTACAGTTTCTAGGTTCACATAGCTGCAAACCTTATTTCTAGTTTTAAGTCTGGCCAACTTGGGGAGAGTTGGTGCAGACCGTGACCAATTCTAGTAGGATGCCACAACAAGAATGTGATCAACTTAGCTTGTCGATGAACCTGCCCCACATTCAAACAACTCTATCGCCTTTTCCTCGTATAGTTATATGCGAGGGCCTCTCATAGAGAGCGCTGTTAGCAACCTTTTCCACATAGACGATAAAGTTGTGAGTGTTTTGCACATGGCTGTTGTCATCACCACGTGACGAGTCAACTCAGCTTGACTCTCTACACTCCGACAAGCTTTGCACATACGCCTTTAGTTCAGTATGTGTCTTTAATCTGACTCCGGTGCCTCAAGCCGGAAAAATTGTCAGATTATGATCATTATCGGTTAGTCATCCCGATGCAAGATCGTATCGTACTGTCTTTGTCTACCTCCAGATTCCGAAGAACAGGAGGAGACTCTCCCAGACCTACATATCTGGGAGAATGTTCAGAGGGCGAGAAGCTGTGGATTACTCTCCCCTAAGAACTGACTAAACTTTACCCTCGTCCAAGGTAAGTTTATTTTAGCTAGCCTTCTATGTAAAGGATCTGAGGCTAAGCTGTGTTTTTTCGAGCCTTTGGCTCGGAGCAAGTTCAGTGGGCGCCCCGAGTAGCTCAACTCTTTCCCACTGAACAGCGCAACGCTCTGTCACTCGCTGGGATTTTTGCGTGTCGGTTCTAACCACGCGACTTGTGGACCTTTTTAGGCCTTTCTCATTCACAAGTCTATAGCTGGGCTTCTATAACCCAGCTTCTGAGATCTAGATAGCTGCAGTTCTGCTAGGCTGCTTTTGCTAACTAGTCTCCCTTTAAGCAGTCCCTTGCCATGACTGCTGAACTATGTATCCACACAAGTAGTTTTTGAGCTCGATACATAATTCGAGATTGGTTGCCAAGCAATCTCTAGCGACAGAGCGTCATGCGCACTACAGACATGGCCTCTACCAGCAGCCATGCCCGAAGGAATCAATCACTGATCCTTCCGCAGGTTCCCCTACGGAAACCTTGTTACGACTTTTACTTCCTCTAGACAATTAAGCTCGATCCGCTTCATCCCGTTGCCGGAGACCGAAGTCCCAACAGTAGGAATTTGCAATTCTTGCTTAACTATCCAATCAGTAGTAGCGACGGGCGGTGTGTACAAAGGGCAGGGACGTAATCCCTATGAGTTGTTGACTCATAAGTACCAGGAATTCCTGGTTCACGTCTGCAAGTTACAACAGACGATCCCCTTGAAGCGCTGTACTTTTCTCTGATTGCCCAGTCCATTTCGGACCAAGGGCTGAGTACTCAATCTAAAAGTACACAGTGTAGCGCGCGTGCAGTCCAGAACATCTAAGGGCATCACAGACCTGTTATAGCCTCACTTCATCTGCGGTATTTAATTCCGCATAGTTCCTCTAAGAAGTGTTTGAATTCACATATAGTGAATTTCATTATTTAGATGGAGAAGATCTCGTTCGTTATCGGAATTAACCAGACAGATCACTCCACTAACTAAGAACGGCCATGCACCACCGCCCATATAATCATGAAAGATATTCAATCTGTCAATCCTTAAGATGTCTGGACCGGGTGAGTTTTCCCGTGTTGAGTCAAATTAAGCCGCAGGCTCCACTCCTGGTGGTGCCCTTCCGTCAATTCCTTTAAGTTTCGATTTTGCAACCATACTTCCCCCGGAACCAATAAACTTTGGTTTCCCGGTTAATCTCTTGCCAAGTCAAGATCGACTTTGACAAATTGTAGGTTGGTATAGTTTATGGTCAGAATTACGAGGGTATCTAATCCTCTTCAATACTCTGACTTTCGTTCTTGATTAATGAAAACATTCTTGGCAAATGCTTTCGCAGTAGTTTGTCTTGCCACGATCCAAGAATTTCACCTCTAACGTAGCAATACAAATGCCCCCGTCTGTTCCTTTCAATCATTACCGCACTCAGCCAACCGGCATCAATCGAGTAGCGGGTCATTCTCCATTATTCCATGCTTTATTATTCGATCCCAAAGGATGCTTTGAACACTCTAATTTTCTCAGGGTGAAAACACCGTTTCCACAGTTCGTCACATTTAAGTGCAAACTATTTCTTCGATGCGAAGGATGAGCGGAACGAGTCAACAGATTTAACTGAAGACCATGTTGCCGTTCTACTCAAACAGATCCAACTATGAGCTTTTTAAACGCAGCAACTATTGCATACGCTTGTAGAGGCTGGTATTACCGCGGCTGCTGGCACCAGACTTGCCCTCTACTCGTTCATCAATGGAGCTTTTAAGTCCATTCCATTCTGATTACAAACCATAAAGGTTCATATCATTATTTCTAGTCACTACCTCCTCGTGCGGAGAGTGGGTAATTTGCGTGCCTGCTGCCTTCCTTGGATGTGGTAGCCGTTTCTAAGGCTCCCTCTCCGGAATCGAACCCTGATTCCCCGTTACCCGTCACAACCATGGTAGTCCGTTACACTACCATCATAGGTTGATAGGTCAGAAATTCGGAAGTTCCGTCCCCAAGCCGAAGCTATCTGGGATCTTTCAGTTACTAGGACTCATCACGGGATGTGTCTGTACTTAGCAAATCACCCGGTGTAGTCTTGTAAAAGTCTCCGACAGTGTCGGACAATCAGCATGCATTAGCTGCAGGGTTACCGCAGTTATTCATTTAGCTTGCAAATCAACTAATAGATAGTAACTGATTTAATGAGCCATTCGCGGTTCCACTTTTTCAAGCTTCGCTTGCACATGCATGGCTTAGTCTTTCAGACAAGCATATGGCAACTGACAGGATCAATCAGTTTAATTGTACTTTGAACAATCTTTCGATTTGTTCGAATTTAGAAAGACATAGCCTTGCGGCCTCGTCAATCTTGCTTTGAGCTTTTTAAATCACGAAGAGTTTCAATGCATGCTTTGGCATGGCTACTAGTTACTACACAGTACTCTACACACTTAGAGTTACCCACGATTACACATTTCACATGCTGATGTTTCGGCTCGCGCGTACTAGAAACAGCATAATACTATGTGTACTGGTAGATAGCGCTCTGTGAGCATTTCCCATGAGCAGGTTTTGCCCTCCAAATCTCTGTTCTACTGTTACCAATACCGGCTAACAACTGTATCATACTAGGGAGAATTGACTCATGATTTAAAAACCAGATGTTCACATGTCGATGTTTCGGCTCTCGCCTACTAGAAACAACATAATACTAGTCTGTTAAAAATCTCAATCACGCCGCCTCTTCAGATACAGAAGTTTTACCTTTTATTGGTTAGAGAACAGCTTTCCAGCTGTCGACATGGTTACTAGTAACAACACCGTACTCAACACAAAAACTTTTCAACTTCACAACTTTCACATGCTGATGTTTCTGCTTTCGCATACTAGAAACAGCATAATACTTATTGTTTTGTCAAGTAATTTGTGTGTCTTTCCCATGTGAAGTTTCACCGGTCAACAATGTTTCCCTGACCAATTACGGCTACTAGTAGCTGTATAATACTAGGGAAAATGATTGAGGATTTAATATCAGATTTTCACATGTTGATGTTTCGGCTTTCGCCTACTAGAAACAACATAATACTAGTCTGCTAAGAAATCTCGCTCAAATTGCCTTTTCACATACAGAAGTTTCACCTTCTATTGGTTAGAGAACAGTTCTCAGCTGTCGACATGGTTACTAGTAACAACATCGTACTCAACACAAAAATTCTTCAACTTCACAACTTTCACATGCTGATGTTTCTGCTTTCGCGTACTAGAAACAGCATAATACTTATTGCTTTGTCAAGAAGTGTGTGTGTCTTTCCCATGCGAAAGTTTCACCGGTCAGCAATAATTGCCGTGTCCAATTAAGGTTACTCATAGCTGTATAATACTAGGGAAAATGATTGAGGATTTAATATCAGATTTTCACATGTTGATGTTTCGGCTTTCGCCTACTAGAAACAACATAATACTAGTCTGCTAATAAATCTCGCTCAAATTGCCTTTTCACATACAGAAGTTTCACCTCTTCTTGGTCACTGTACAGATGATGCTGTCTGTTCTTTATTTGGTTCTGCTTATTATAAGGAGGGGCATCACTCCTTCCTCCTTGGTTTGCATGCATTAAGCCTGCTTTGTGAAAAGCGTATCTTTCTAGCTTTTCTTCGCCTTACTCGAGTAGGACGATACAATCCAGACATTAGTCAGTCTTGGTGTAAAGTCACTGAGTATTATTCGGTTCTGCTTTATTCAGCAATATGCTGTATAATTGTTGTAATTTGCGAACATATTTGTTCTCAGTTCCGAACTACTAGCGACGACAGATTACCAGCGGTCATGAGCCATCAAGGTAGTTCTTTGGTGCATCAAGTAGAGAGGTGCCATCAAACAACACTTCCCTAATAATGCTACACACATAGAATTTGCTACAGTGCAGCTTTTTACTTTGCAAAATTTGCGCACAAATTTTGCATAGAATAAATGTTTTATCAAGATTTTTAGATCCCCTCCCTTGAGAGAACGTTACTCCTTTAAGTGAACACCCCGCGGCGTCCTGTTGTTATTGCTTATAACCATTTCGCAAGCCGGAGGCATAATGCACTACGCAAGCCGCTACTTTGGCACAGAGGCACCTAGTTTTACACCCGGGACTTCAGGTGGCCCAGTTTTACACCCAGTACAGCGGTGCCAGTTGGTAACCCGGTGGATCCTCGGAGACCAGACATGATCATAGATCAAACCCGATGTATGCTACTCCTGAACGTATAGTATCTCCACTGTGCAATGAAATTATCGTTCGTTTCGGGCCTTCCTATACGTTCAGCAGACAATCGCTAGGAATTCACCTCGTGACCCGTGGTGACCACACTGGATTTCAAGTTTATTGATTTGGACAGACCTGTCATTTATTTTGCTTTTCAGCTTCAGTTCTGCTCGATCTAGCTTGCCTAAGGCTTGATCTCGCTTTGCTCACCCCTGTAGGAGCCTCTACTAGTACCACTCGGAGTAATGGGGAATCCACCAGACCTAATCGATGAATGCCATCAAACAACAAACATCATACCCGGCTTCATCAGGCATATTTTATTACTTCCGAGAGGTACTTTAGTATCAGATCTTTCTCCATGCCTCTTATGAGGACCCGTCAGACCTTTCGGTTTATCGTTTAGCTTCAGTCCTGCTCGATCTAGCTTTCCCAAGGCTCGATCTAGCTCTATTCGCCCCACTAGAGGGCTCTCTAAGACCCCTCGGTCTTAGTGTTAGCTCCGGTACTGCTCGGTCGTGCTTGCTGAAGGCCCGACCCAGCTTTAGTTAGATTCTCGTACTTTCTCTTGGCCTCTCTAGGAGGACCAGACAGACCTCTCGGTCTATCGTTTAGCTTCAGTCCTGCTCGATCTAGCTTGCCCAAGGCTTGATCAAGCTCTATTCGCCCCGCTAGAGGGCTCTCTAAGACCCCTCGGTCTTAGTGTTATCTTCTGTAATGCCTAACCAAGCTTACTACAGGCCTTGGTCAGGTCTTTATCGGTCACCGATTAGTAACAGACCAATCATAGGGCCTTCCACCCTATCCGGGTTGAGGTCTTTAGTCCAGCCATATTTTGACAAGACACCTCCCCCTAATAATGCCCCACACATAGAAATACTGTCCATGCAGTATTTAACTTGTGTTTTTTCTAAAATTTGATTTTCACTTTTTGGAGGTTCATTTGCTCCTCTGACACTCTTTCAGCTTCAATCTTACTCGATCTAGCTTTCCCAAGGCTCGATCTAGCTCTATTCGCCCCACCAGAGGGCTCTCTAAGACACTTCGGTCTTAGAGTTAGCTCCGGTCTTGCTCAATCGTGCTTGCTGAAGGCGCGATCAAGCTTTAGTTAGCTTCTCGTACTTTCTCTTGGCCTCTCTAGGAGGACCAGACAGACCTCTCGGTCTATCGTTTAGCTTCAGTCCTGCTCGATCTAGCTTTCCCAAGGCTCGATCTAGCTCTATTCGCCCCGCTAGAGGGCTCTCTAAGACCCCTCGGTCTTAGTGTTAGCTCCGGTACAGCTCGGTCGTGCTTGCTGAAGGCCCGATCAAGCTTTAGTTGGCTTCTCGTACTTTCTCTTGGCCTCTCTAGGAGGACCAGACAGACCTCTCGGTCTCTTGCTTAGCTTCAGTCCTGCTCGATCTAGCTTGCCCAAGGCTTGATCAAGCTCTATTCGCCCCGCTAGAGGGCTCTCTAAGACCCCTCGGTCTTAGTGTTAGCTCCGGTACAGCTCGGTCGTGCTTGCTGAAGGCCCGATCAAGCTTTAGTTAGCTTCTCGTTTTTTCTCTTGGCCTCTCTAGGAGGACCAGACAGACCTCTCGGTCTATCGTTTAGCTTCAGTCCTGCTCGATCTAGCTTTCCCAAGGCTCGATCTAGCTCTATTCGCCCCGCTAGAGGGCTCTCTAAGACCCCTCGGTCTTAGTGTTAGCTCCGGTACAGCTCGGTCGTGCTTGCTGAAGGCCCGATCAAGCTTTAGTTGGCTTCTCGTACTTTCTCTTGGCCTCTCTAGGAGGACCAGACAGACCTCTCGGTCTATCCTTTAGCTTCAGTCCTGCTCGATCTAGCTTTCCCAAGGCTCGATCTAGCTCTATTCGCCCCGCTAGAGGGCTCTCTAAGACCCCTCGGTCTTAGTGTTATCTCCTGTAATGCCTAACCAAGCTTACTACAGGCCTTGGTCAGGTCTTTATCGGTCACCGATTAGTAACAGACCGATCATAGGGCCTTCCACCCTATCTGGGTTGAGGTCTTTAGTCCAGCCATATTTTGACAAGACACCTCCCCCTAATAATGCCCCACACATAGAATTACTGTTTATGCAGCTTTTCACTTGTGAAATTTTTAATTTTCGCAATTATTATAGAATAAGTGTTTGCGCAGCTTTTCATAGGTCGAGCTCTAGCTAGCTAGCTCAAGCTAGCTAGCTAGCTCAAGCTCAAGCTATCTAGCTCAAGCTCAAGCCAGCTAGCTCAAGCTCAAGCTAGCTAGCTAGCTCAAGCTCAAGCTAGCTAGCTAGCTCAAGCTCAAGCTAGCTAGCTCAAGCTCAAGCTAGCTAGCTCAAGCTCAAGCTAGCTAGCTAGCTCAAGCTCAAGCTCAAGCTAGCTAGCTCAAGCTCAAGCTCAAGCTAGCTAGCTAGCTCAAGCTCAAGCTAGCTAGCTAGCTCAAGCTCAAGCTAGCTAGCTAGCTCAAGCTCAAGCTAGCTAGCTCAAGCTCAAGCTCAAGCTCAAGCTAGCTAGCTAGCTCAAGCTAGCTAGCTAGCTCAAGCTCAAGCTAGCTAGCTAGCTCAAGTTCAAGCTAGCTAGCTAGCTCAAGCTCAAGCTAGCTAGCTAGCTCAAGCTCAAGCTAGCTAGCTCAAGCTCAAGCTAGCTAGCTCAAGCTCAAGCTAGCTAGCTAGCTCAAGCTCAAGCTCAAGCTAGCTAGCTCAAGCTCAAGCTCAAGCTAGCTAGCTAGCTCAAGCTCAAGCTAGCTAGCTAGCTCAAGCTCAAGCTCAAGCTAGCTAGCTAGCTCAAGTTCAAGCTAGCTAGCTAGCTCAAGCTCAAGCTAGCTAGCTCAAGCTCAAGCTAGCTAGCTCAAGCTCAAGCCAGCTAGCTCAAGCTCAAGCTCAAGCTAGCTAGCTAGCTCAAGCACAAGCTAGCTAGCTAGCTCAATCTCAAGCTAGCTAGCTCAAGCTCAAGCTAGCTAGCTCAAGCTCAAGCTAGCTAGCTAGCTCAAGCTCAAGCTCAAGCTAGCTAGCTCAAGCTCAAGCTCAAGCTAGCTAGCTAGCTCAAGCTCAAGCTAGCTAGCTAGCTCAAGCTCAAGCTCAAGCTAGCTAGCTCAAGCTCAAGCTCAAGCTAGCTAGCTAGCTCAAGCTCAAGCTGGCTAGCTAGCTCAAGCTCAAGCTAGCTAGCTAGCTCAAGCTCAAGCTAGCTAGCTCAAGCTCAAGCTCAAGCTCAAGCTAGCTAGCTAGCTCAAGCTAGCTAACTAGCTCAAGCTCAAGCTAGCTAGCTAGCTCAAGTTCAAGCTAGCTAGCTAGCTCAAGCTCAAGCTAGCTAGCTAGCTCAAGCTCAAGCTAGCTAGCTCAAGCTCAAGCTAGCTAGCTCAAGCTCAAGCTAGCTAGCTAGCTCAAGCTCAAGCTCAAGCTAGCTAGCTCAAGCTCAAGCTCAAGCTAGCTAGCTAGCTCAAGCTCAAGCTAGCTAGCTAGCTCAAGCTCAAGCTAGCTAGCTAGCTCAAGTTCAAGCTAGCTAGCTAGCTCAAGCTCAAGCTAGCTAGCTCAAGCTCAAGCTAGCTAGCTCAAACTCAAGCTAGCTAGCTAGCTCAAGTTCAAGCTAGCTAGCTAGCTCAAGCTCAAGCTAGCTAGCTAGCTCAAGCTCAAGCTAGCTAGCTCAAGCTCAAGCTAGCTAGCTCAAGCTCCAGCTAGCTAGCTAGCTCAAGCTCAAGCTCAAGCTAGCTAGCTCAAGCTCAAGCTCAAGCTAGCTAGCTAGCTCAAGCTCAAGCTAGCTAGCTAGCTCAAGCTCAAGCTAGCTAGCTAGCTCAAGTTCAAGCTAGCTAGCTAGCTCAAGCTCAAGCTAGCTAGCTCAAGCTCAAGCTAGCTAGCTCAAGCTCAAGCCAGCTAGCTCAAGCTCAAGCTCAAGCTAGCTAGCTAGCTCAAGCACAAGCTTGCTAGCTAGCTCAAGCTCAAGCTAGCTAGCTCAAGCTCAAGCTAGCTAGCTCAAGCTCAAGCTAGCTAGCTCAAGCTCAAGCTCAAGCTAGCTAGCTAGCTCAAGCACAAGCTTGCTAGCTAGCTCAAGCTCAAGCTAGCTAGCTCAAGCTCAAGCTAGCTAGCTCAAGCTCAAGCTAGCTAGCTAGCTCAAGCTCAAGCTCAAGCTAGCTAGCTCAAGCTCAAGCTCAAGCTAGCTAGCTAGCTCAAGCTCAAGCTAGCTAGCTAGCTCAAGCTCAAGCTAGCTAGCTAGCTCAAGCTCAAGCTAGCTAGCTCAAGCTCAAGCTCAAGCTAGCTAGCTAGCTCAAGCTAGCTAGCTAGCTCAAGCTCAAGCTAGCTAGCTAGCTCAAGTTCAAGCTAGCTAGCTAGCTCAAGCTCAAGCTAGCTAGCTAGCTCAAGCTCAAGCTAGCTAGCTCAAGCTCAAGCTAGCTAGCTCAAGCTCAAGCTAGCTAGCTAGCTCAAGCTCAAGCTCAAGCTAGCTAGCTCAAGCTCAAGCTCAAGCTAGCTAGCTAGCTCAAGCTCAAGCTAGCTAGCTAGCTCAAGCTCAAGCTAGCTAGCTAGCTCAAGTTCAAGCTAGCTAGCTAGCTCAAGCTCAAGCTAGCTAGCTCAAGCTCAAGCTAGCTAGCTCAAGCTCAAGCCAGCTAGCTCAAGCTCAAGCTCAAGCTAGCTAGCTAGCTCAAGCACAAGCTAGCTAGCTAGCTCAAGCTCAAGCTAGCTAGCTCAAGCTCAAGCTAGCTAGCTCAAGCTCAAGCTAGCTAGCTAGCTCAAGCTCAAGCTCAAGCTAGCTAGCTCAAGCTCAAGCTCAAGCTAGCTAGCTAGCTCAAGCTCAAGCTAGCTAGCTAGCTCAAGCTCAAGCTCAAGCTAGCTAGCTCAAGCTCAAGCTCAAGCTAGCTAGCTAGCTCAAGCTCAAGCTAGCTAGCTAGCTCAAGCTCAAGCTAGCTAGCTAGCTCAAGCTCAAGCTAGCTAGCTCAAGCTCAAGCTCAAGCTCAAGCTAGCTAGCTAGCTCAAGCTAGCTAGCTAGCTCAAGCTCAAGCTAGCTAGCTAGCTCAAGTTCAAGCTAGCTAGCTAGCTCAAGCTCAAGCTAGCTAGCTAGCTCAAGCTCAAGCTAGCTAGCTCAAGCTCAAGCTAGCTAGCTCAAGCTCAAGCTAGCTAGCTAGCTCAAGCTCAAGCTCAAGCTAGCTAGCTCAAGCTCAAGCTCAAGCTAGCTAGCTAGCTCAAGCTCAAGCTAGCTAGCTAGCTCAAGCTCAAGCTAGCTAGCTAGCTCAAGTTCAAGCTAGCTAGCTAGCTCAAGCTCAAGCTAGCTAGCTCAAGCTCAAGCTAGCTAGCTCAAACTCAAGCTAGCTAGCTAGCTCAAGTTCAAGCTAGCTAGCTAGCTCAAGCTCAAGCTAGCTAGCTAGCTCAAGCTCAAGCTAGCTAGCTCAAGCTCAAGCTAGCTAGCTCAAGCTCAAGCTAGCTAGCTAGCTCAAGCTCAAGCTCAAGCTAGCTAGCTCAAGCTCAAGCTCAAGCTAGCTAGCTAGCTCAAGCTCAAGCTAGCTAGCTAGCTCAAGCTCAAGCTAGCTAGCTAGCTCAAGTTCAAGCTAGCTAGCTAGCTCAAGCTCAAGCTAGCTAGCTCAAGCTCAAGCTAGCTAGCTCAAGCTCAAGCCAGCTAGCTCAAGCTCAAGCTCAAGCTAGCTAGCTAGCTCAAGCACAAGCTTGCTAGCTAGCTCAAGCTCAAGCTAGCTAGCTCAAGCTCAAGCTAGCTAGCTCAAGCTCAAGCTAGCTAGCTCAAGCTCAAGCTCAAGCTAGCTAGCTAGCTCAAGCACAAGCTTGCTAGCTAGCTCAAGCTCAAGCTAGCTAGCTCAAGCTCAAGCTAGCTAGCTCAAGCTCAAGCTAGCTAGCTAGCTCAAGCTCAAGCTCAAGCTAGCTAGCTCAAGCTCAAGCTCAAGCTAGCTAGCTAGCTCAAGCTCAAGCTAGCTAGCTAGCTCAAGCTCAAGCTAGCTAGCTAGCTCAAGCTCAAGCTAGCTAGCTCAAGCTCAAGCTCAAGCTAGCTAGCTAGCTCAAGCTAGCTAGCTAGCTCAAGCTCAAGCTAGCTAGCTAGCTCAAGTTCAAGCTAGCTAGCTAGCTCAAGCTCAAGCTAGCTAGCTAGCTCAAGCTCAAGCTATCTAGCTCAAGCTCAAGCTAGCTAGCTCAAGCTCAAGCTAGCTAGCTAGCTCAAGCTCAAGCTCAAGCTAGCTAGCTCAAGCTCAAGCTCAAGCTAGCTAGCTAGCTCAAGCTCAAGCTAGCTAGCTAGCTCAAGCTCAAGCTAGCTAGCTAGCTCAAGTTCAAGCTAGCTAGCTAGCTCAAGCTCAAGCTAGCTAGCTCAAGCTCAAGCTAGCTAGCTCAAGCTCAAGCCAGCTAGCTCAAGCTCAAGCTCAAGCTAGCTAGCTAGCTCAAGCTCAAGCTCAAGCTCAAGCTAGCTAGCTAGCTCAAGTTCAAGCTAGCTAGCTAGCTCAAGCTCAAGCTAGCTAGCTCAAGCTCAAGCTAGCTAGCTCAAGCTCAAGCCAGCTAGCTCAAGCTCAAGCTCAAGCTAGCTAGCTAGCTCAAGCTCAAGCTAGCTAGCTCAAGCTCAAGCTAGCTAGCTAGCTAGCTCAAGCTCAAGCTCAAGCTAGCTAGCTCAAGCTCAAGCTCAAGCTAGCTAGCTCAAGCTCAAGCTCAAGCTAGCTAGCTCAAGCTCAAGCTCAAGCTAGCTAGCTCAAGCCCAAGCTCAAGCTAGCTAGCTAGCTCAAGCTCAAGCTAGCTAGCTCAAGCTCAAGCTCAAGCTCAAGCTAGCTAGCTAGCTAGCTCAAGCTCAAGCTCAAGCTAGCTAGCTAGCTCAAGCTCAAGCTAGCTAGCTCAAGCTCAAGCTAGCTAGCTAGCTCAAGTTCAAGCTAGCTAGCTAGCTCAAGCTCAAGCTAGCTAGCTAGCTCAAGCTCAAGCTAGCTAGCTCAAGCTCAAGCTAGCTAGCTCAAGCTCAAGCTAGCTAGCTAGCTCAAGCTCAAGCTCAAGCTAGCTAGCTCAAGCTCAAGCTCAAGCTAGCTAGCTAGCTCAAGCTCAAGCTAGCTAGCTAGCTCAAGCTCAAGCTAGCTAGCTAGCTCAAGTTCAAGCTAGCTAGCTAGCTCAAGCTCAAGCTAGCTAGCTCAAGCTCAAGCTAGCTAGCTCAAACTCAAGCTAGCTAGCTAGCTCAAGTTCAAGCTAGCTAGCTAGCTCAAGCTCAAGCTAGCTAGCTAGCTCAAGCTCAAGCTAGCTAGCTCAAGCTCAAGCTAGCTAGCTCAAGCTCAAGCTAGCTAGCTAGCTCAAGCTCAAGCTCAAGCTAGCTAGCTCAAGCTCAAGCTCAAGCTAGCTAGCTAGCTCAAGCTCAAGCTAGCTAGCTAGCTCAAGCTCAAGCTAGCTAGCTAGCTCAAGTTCAAGCTAGCTAGCTAGGTCAAGCTCAAGCTAGCTAGCTCAAGCTCAAGCTAGCTAGCTCAAGCTCAAGCCAGCTAGCTCAAGCTCAAGCTCAAGCTAGCTAGCTAGCTCAAGCACAAGCTTGCTAGCTAGCTCAAGCTCAAGCTAGCTAGCTCAAGCTCAAGCTAGCTAGCTCAAGCTCAAGCTAGCTAGCTCAAGCTCAAGCTCAAGCTAGCTAGCTAGCTCAAGCACAAGCTTGCTAGCTAGCTCAAGCTCAAGCTAGCTAGCTCAAGCTCAAGCTAGCTAGCTCAAGCTCAAGCTAGCTAGCTAGCTCAAGCACAAGCTTGCTAGCTAGCTCAAGCTCAAGCTAGCTAGCTCAAGCTCAAGCTAGCTAGCTCAAACTCAAGCTAGCTAGCTAGCTCAAGTTCAAGCTAGCTAGCTAGCTCAAGCTCAAGCTAGCTAGCTAGCTCAAGCTCAAGCTAGCTAGCTCAAGCTCAAGCTAGCTAGCTCAAGCTCAAGCTAGCTAGCTAGCTCAAGCTCAAGCTCAAGCTAGCTAGCTCAAGCTCAAGCTCAAGCTAGCTAGCTAGCTCAAGCTCAAGCTAGCTAGCTAGCTCAAGCTCAAGCTAGCTAGCTAGCTCAAGTTCAAGCTAGCTAGCTAGGTCAAGCTCAAGCTAGCTAGCTCAAGCTCAAGCTAGCTAGCTCAAGCTCAAGCCAGCTAGCTCAAGCTCAAGCTCAAGCTAGCTAGCTAGCTCAAGCACAAGCTTGCTAGCTAGCTCAAGCTCAAGCTAGCTAGCTCAAGCTCAAGCTAGCTAGCTCAAGCTCAAGCTAGCTAGCTCAAGCTCAAGCTCAAGCTAGCTAGCTAGCTCAAGCACAAGCTTGCTAGCTAGCTCAAGCTCAAGCTAGCTAGCTCAAGCTCAAGCTAGCTAGCTCAAGCTCAAGCTAGCTAGCTAGCTCAAGCTCAAGCTCAAGCTAGCTAGCTCAAGCTCAAGCTCAAGCTAGCTAGCTAGCTCAAGCTCAAGCTAGCTAGCTAGCTCAAGCTCAAGCTAGCTAGCTAGCTCAAGCTCAAGCTAGCTAGCTCAAGCTCAAGCTCAAGCTAGCTAGCTAGCTCAAGCTAGCTAGCTAGCTCAAGCTCAAGCTAGCTAGCTAGCTCAAGTTCAAGCTAGCTAGCTAGCTCAAGCTCAAGCTAGCTAGCTAGCTCAAGCTCAAGCTAGCTAGCTCAAGCTCAAGCTAGCTAGCTCAAGCTCAAGCTAGCTAGCTAGCTCAAGCTCAAGCTCAAGCTAGCTAGCTCAAGCTCAAGCTCAAGCTAGCTAGCTAGCTCAAGCTCAAGCTAGCTAGCTAGCTCAAGCTCAAGCTAGCTAGCTAGCTCAAGTTCAAGCTAGCTAGCTAGCTCAAGCTCAAGCTAGCTAGCTCAAGCTCAAGCTAGCTAGCTCAAGCTCAAGCCAGCTAGCTCAAGCTCAAGCTCAAGCTAGCTAGCTAGCTCAAGCTCAAGCTCAAGCTAGCTAGCTAGCTCAAGTTCAAGCTAGCTAGCTAGCTCAAGCTCAAGCTAGCTAGCTCAAGCTCAAGCTAGCTAGCTCAAGCTCAAGCCAGCTAGCTCAAGCTCAATCTCAAGCTAGCTAGCTAGCTCAAGCTCAAGCTAGCTAGCTCAAGCTCAAGCTAGCTAGCTAGCTAGCTCAAGCTCAAGCTCAAGCTAGCTAGCTCAAGCTCAAGCTCAAGCTAGCTAGCTCAAGCTCAAGCTCAAGCTAGCTAGCTCAAGCTCAAGCTCAAGCTAGCTAGCTCAAGCTCAAGCTCAAGCTAGCTAGCTAGCTCAAGCTCAAGCTAGCTAGCTCAAGCTCAAGCTCAAGCTCAAGCTAGCTAGCTAGCTAGCTCAAGCTCAAGCTCAAGCTAGCTAGCTAGCTCAAGCTCAAGCTAGCTAGCTCAAGCTCAAGCCAGCTAGCTCAAGCTCAAGCTCAAGCTAGCTAGCTAGCTCAAGCTCAAGCTAGCTAGCTCAAGCTCAAGCCAGCTAGCTCAAGCTCAAGCTCAAGCTCAAGCTAGCTAGCTAGCTCAAGCTCAAGCTAGATAGCTAGCTCAAGCTAGCTAGCTAGCTCAAGCTCAAGCTCAAGCTAGCTAGCTAGCTAGCTCAAGCTCAAGCTAGCTAGCTCAAGCTCAAGCCAGCTAGCTCAAGCTCAAGCTCAAGCTAGCTAGCTAGCTCAAGCTCAAGCTAGCTAGCTCAAGCTCAAGCTCAAGCGAGCTAGCTAGCTCAAGCTCAAGCTAGCTAGCTAGCTCAAGCTCAAGCTAGCTAACTCAAGCTAACTCAGCTAGCTCAAGCTAACTCAAGCTAGCTAAAGCTAACTCAAGCTAACTCAAGCTAACTCAAGCTAACTCAAGCTAGCTAAAGCTAACTCAAGCTAACTCAAGCTAACCCGAGCTAACTCAAGCTAGCTCAAGCTAACCCAAGCTAGCTAAAGCTAACTCAAGCTAACTCAAGCTAATTCAAGCTAACTCAAGCTAACTCAAGCTAACTCAAGCTAACTCAAGCTAGCTAAAGCTAACTCAAGCTAACTCAAGCTAACTCAAGCTAACCCGAGCTAACTCAAGCTAACTGAAGGTAGCTAAAGCTAGTTCAAGCTAACTCAAGCTAGCTAAAGCTAAGACAAGCTAACTCAAGCTAACTCAAGCTAACTCAAGCTAACTCAAGCTAACTCAAGCTAGTTCAAGCTAACTCAAGCTAACTCAAGCTAACTCAAGCTAGCTAAAGCTAACTCAAGCTAACTCAAGCTAACTCAAGCTAACCCGAGCTAACTCAAGCTAACTCAAGGTAGCTAAAGCTAGTTCAAGCTAACTCAAGCTAGCTAAAGCTAAGACAAGCTAACTCAAGCTAACTCAAGCTAACTCAAGCTAACTCAAGCTAACTCAAGCTAGTTCAAGCTAACTCAAGCTAGCTAAAGCTAACTCAAGCTAACTCAAGCTAACTCAAGCTAGCTCAAGCTAACTCAAGCTAGTTCAAGCTAACTCAAGCTAGCTAAAGCTAACTCAAGCTAACTCAAGCTAACTCAAGCTAACTCAAGCTAGCTAAAGCTAACTCAAGCTAACTCAAGCTAACCCGAGCTAACTCAAGCTAGCTCAAGCTAACCCAAGCTAGCTAAAGCTAACTCAAGCTAACTCAAGCTAATTCAAGCTAACTCAAGCTAACTCAAGCTAACTCAAGCTAACTCAAGCTAGCTAAAGCTAACTCAAGCTAACTCAAGCTAACTCAAGCTAACCCGAGCTAACTCAAGCTAACTCAAGGTAGCTAAAGCTAGTTCAAGCTAACTCAAGCTAGCTAAAGCTAAGACAAGCTAACTCAAGCTAACTCAAGCTAACTCAAGCTAACTCAAGCTAACTCAAGCTAACTCAAGCTAGCTAAAGCTAACTCAAGCTAACTCAAGCTAACTCAAGCTAACCCGAGCTAACTCAAGCTAACTCAAGGTAGCTAAAGCTAGTTCAAGCTAACTCAAGCTAGCTAAAGCTAAGACAAGCTAACTCAAGCTAACTCAAGCTAACTCAAGCTAACTCAAGCTAGTTCAAGCTAACTCAAGCTAGCTAAAGCTAACTCAAGCTAACTCAAGCTAACTCAAGCTAACTCAAGCTAGCTAAAGCTAACTCAAGCTAACTCAAGCTAACCCGAGCTAACTCAAGCTAGCTCAAGCTAACCCAAGCTAGCTAAAGCTAACTCAAGCTAACTCAAGCTAATTCAAGCTAACTCAAGCTAACTCAAGCTAACTCAAGCTAACTCAAGCTAGCTAAAGCTAACTCAAGCTAACTCAAGCTAACTCAAGCTAACCCGAGCTAACTCAAGCTAACTCAAGGTAGCTAAAGCTAGTTCAAGCTAACTCAAGCTAGCTAAAGCTAAGACAAGCTAACTCAAGCTAACTCAAGCTAACTCAAGCTAACTCAAGCTAACTCAAGCTAGTTCAAGCTAACTCAAGCTAACTCAAGCTAACTCAAGCTAGCTAAAGCTAACTCAAGCTAACTCAAGCTAACTCAAGCTAACCCGAGCTAACTCAAGCTAACTCAAGGTAGCTAAAGCTAGTTCAAGCTAGCTCAAGCTAGCTAAAGCTAAGACAAGCTAACTCAAGCTAACTCAAGCTAACTCAAGCTAGTTCAAGCTAACTCAAGCTAGCCAAAGCTAACTCAAGCTAACTCAAGCTAACTCAAGCTAGCTCAAGCTAACTCAAGCTAGTTCAAGCTAACTCAAGCTAGCTAAAGCTAACTCAAGCTAACTCAAGCTAACTCAAGCTAACTCAAGCTAGCTAAAGCTAACTCAAGCTAACTCAAGCTAACCCGAGCTAACTCAAGCTAGCTCAAGCTAACCCAAGCTAGCTAAAGCTAACTCAAGCTAACTCAAGCTAATTCAAGCTAACTCAAGCTAACTCAAGCTAACTCAAGCTAACTCAAGCTAGCTAAAGCTAACTCAAGCTAACTCAAGCTAACTCAAGCTAGTTCAAGCTAACTCAAGCTAGCTAAAGCTAACTCAAGCTAACTCAAGCTAACTCAAGCTAACTCAAGCTAGCTAAAGCTAACTCAAGCTAACTCAAGCTAACTCAAGCTAACTCAAGCTAGCTAAAGCTAACTCAAGCTAACTCAAGCTAACTCAAGCTAACCCGAGCTAACTCAAGCTAACTCAAGGTAGCTAAAGCTAGTTCAAGCTAACTCAAGCTAGCTAAAGCTAAGACAAGCTAACTCAAGCTAACTCAAGCTAACTCAAGCTAACTCAAGCTAACTCAAGCTAGTTCAAGCTAACTCAAGCTAACTCAAGCTAACTCAAGCTAGCTAAAGCTAACTCAAGCTAACTCAAGCTAACTCAAGCTAACCCGAGCTAACTCAAGCTAACTCAAGGTAGCTAAAGCTAGTTCAAGCTAGCTCAAGCTAGCTAAAGCTAAGACAAGCTAACTCAAGCTAACTCAAGCTAACTCAAGCTAGTTCAAGCTAACTCAAGCTAGCCAAAGCTAACTCAAGCTAACTCAAGCTAACTCAAGCTAGCTCAAGCTAACTCAAGCTAGTTCAAGCTAACTCAAGCTAGCTAAAGCTAACTCAAGCTAACTCAAGCTAACTCAAGCTAACTCAAGCTAGCTAAAGCTAACTCAAGCTAACTCAAGCTAACCCGAGCTAACTCAAGCTAGCTCAAGCTAACCCAAGCTAGCTAAAGCTAACTCAAGCTAACTCAAGCTAATTCAAGCTAACTCAAGCTAACTCAAGCTAACTCAAGCTAACTCAAGCTAGCTAAAGCTAACTCAAGCTAACTCAAGCTAACTCAAGCTAACCCGAGCTAACTCAAGCTAACTCAAGGTAGCTAAAGCTAGTTCAAGCTAACTCAAGCTAGCTAAAGCTAAGACAAGCTAACTCAAGCTAACTCAAGCTAACTCAAGCTAACTCAAGCTAACTCAAGCTAACTCAAGCTAGTTCAAGCTAACTCAAGCTAACTCAAGCTAACTCAAGCTAGCTAAAGCTAACTCAAGCTAACTCAAGCTAACTCAAGCTAACCCGAGCTAACTCAAGCTAACTCAAGGTAGCTAAAGCTAGTTCAAGCTAACTCAAGCTAGCTAAAGCTAAGACAAGCTAACTCAAGCTAACTCAAGCTAACTCAAGCTAACTCAAGCTAACTAAAGCTAGTTCAAGCTAACTCAAGCTAGCTAAAGCTAACTCAAGCTAACTCAAGCTAACTCAAGCTAGCTCAAGCTAACTCAAGCTAGTTCAAGCTAACTCAAGCTAGCTAAAGCTAACTCAAGCTAACTCAAGCTAACTCAAGCTAGCTAAAGCTAACTCAAGCTAACTCAAGCTAACCCGAGCTAACTCAAGCTAGCTCAAGCTAACCCAAGCTAGCTAAAGCTAACTCAAGCTAACTCAAGCTAATTCAAGCTAACTCAAGCTAACTCAAGCTAACTCAAGCTAACTCAAGCTAGCTAAAGCTAACTCAAGCTAACTCAAGCTAACTCAAGCTAACCCGAGCTAACTCAAGCTAACTCAAGGTAGCTAAAGCTAGTTCAAGCTAACTCAAGCTAGCTAAAGCTAAGACAAGCTAACTCAAGCTAACTCAAGCTAACTCAAGCTAACTCAAGCTAACTCAAGCTAACTCAAGCTAGTTCAAGCTAACTCAAGCTAACTCAAGCTAACTCAAGCTAGCTAAAGCTAACTCAAGCTAACTCAAGCTAACTCAAGCTAACCCGAGCTAACTCAAGCTAACTCAAGGTAGCTAAAGCTAGTTCAAGCTAGCTCAAGCTAGCTAAAGCTAAGACAAGCTAACTCAAGCTAACTCAAGCTAACTCAAGCTAACTCAAGCTAGTTCAAGCTAACTCAAGCTAGCTAAAGCTAACTCAAGCTAACTCAAGCTAACTCAAGCTAGCTCAAGCTAACTCAAGCTAGTTCAAGCTAACTCAAGCTAGCTAAAGCTAACTCAAGCTAACTCAAGCTAACTCAAGCTAGCTCAAGCTAACTCAAGCTAGTTCAAGCTAACTCAAGCTAGCTAAAGCTAACTCAAGCTAACTCAAGCTAACTCAAGCTAACTCAAGCTAGCTAAAGCTAACTCAAGCTAACTCAAGCTAACCCGAGCTAACTCAAGCTAGCTCAAGCTAACCCAAGCTAGCTAAAGCTAACTCAAGCTAACTCAAGCTAATTCAAGCTAACTCAAGCTAACTCAAGCTAACTCAAGCTAACTCAAGCTAGCTAAAGCTAACTCAAGCTAACTCAAGCTAACTCAAGCTAACCCGAGCTAACTCAAGCTAACTCAAGGTAGCTAAAGCTAGTTCAAGCTAACTCAAGCTAGCTAAAGCTAAGACAAGCTAACTCAAGCTAACTCAAGCTAACTCAAGCTAACTCAAGCTAACTAAAGCTAGTTCAAGCTAACTCAAGCTAGCTAAAGCTAACTCAAGCTAACTCAAGCTAACTCAAGCTAGCTCAAGCTAACTCAAGCTAGTTCAAGCTAACTCAAGCTAGCTAAAGCTAACTCAAGCTAACTCAAGCTAACTCAAGCTAACTCAAGCTAGCTAAAGCTAACTCAAGCTAACTCAAGCTAACCCGAGCTAACTCAAGCTAGCTCAAGCTAACCCAAGCTAGCTAAAGCTAACTCAAGCTAACTCAAGCTAATTCAAGCTAACTCAAGCTAACTCAAGCTAACTCAAGCTAACTCAAGCTAGCTAAAGCTAACTCAAGCTAACTCAAGCTAACTCAAGCTAACCCGAGCTAACTCAAGCTAACTCAAGGTAGCTAAAGCTAGTTCAAGCTAACTCAAGCTAGCTAAAGCTAAGACAAGCTAACTCAAGCTAACTCAAGCTAACTCAAGCTAACTCAAGCTAACTCAAGCTAACTCAAGCTAGTTCAAGCTAACTCAAGCTAACTCAAGCTAACTCAAGCTAGCTAAAGCTAACTCAAGCTAACTCAAGCTAACTCAAGCTAACCCGAGCTAACTCAAGCTAACTCAAGGTAGCTAAAGCTAGTTCAAGCTAGCTCAAGCTAGCTAAAGCTAAGACAAGCTAACTCAAGCTAACTCAAGCTAACTCAAGCTAACTCAAGCTAGTTCAAGCTAACTCAAGCTAGCTAAAGCTAACTCAAGCTAACTCAAGCTAACTCAAGCTAGCTCAAGCTAACTCAAGCTAGTTCAAGCTAACTCAAGCTAGCTAAAGCTAACTCAAGCTAACTCAAGCTAACTCAAGCTAGCTCAAGCTAACTCAAGCTAACTCAAGCTAACTCAAGCTAACCCGAGCTAACTCAAGCTAACTCAAGGTAGCTAAAGCTAGTTCAAGCTAGCTCAAGCTAGCTAAAGCTAAGACAAGCTAACTCAAGCTAACTCAAGCTAACTCAAGCTAACTCAAGCTAGTTCAAGCTAACTCAAGCTAGCTAAAGCTAACTCAAGCTAACTCAAGCTAACTCAAGCTAGCTCAAGCTAACTCAAGCTAGTTCAAGCTAACTCAAGCTAGCTAAAGCTAACTCAAGCTAACTCAAGCTAACTCAAGCTAGCTCAAGCTAACTCAAGCTAGTTCAAGCTAACTCAAGCTAGCTAAAGCTAACTCAAGCTAACTCAAGCTAACTCAAGCTAACTCAAGCTAGCT
>NW_027450331.1:42500-75000 GCF_964194025.1 Convolutriloba macropyga | reverse complement strand
ACCTGCTTCGTTGTCTTTGCAAGGACTAGCTGATGGTACACACTGGGTATGCAGTAGGTCTTGAGTATCCAGATTCGTTGCTGTGGTTTCAGGGGGGCTCTTCTCAGGTAAGAGAGTCATAGTTACTCCCGCCGTTTACCCGCGCTTATTTGAATTTCTTCACTTTGACATTCAGAGCACTGGGCAGAAATCACATTGCGTCAACACCGTTTCACCAGCCATCGCAATGCTTTGTTTTAATTAAACAGTCGGATTCCCCTTGTCCGAACCAGTTCAGTGTTCGAGTGTTTTTTGTGCAACAGAATAGACCTAAAGCATATCAGCTAGCAGTCAAACCAAACGCCAACAACCCGAAGGCCATCGCACGCTTTAGCAGACCGAAGCGTCAAACTAAAGGCTTGTTACACCCACTCCTCAGAGCCAATCCTTCTTCCGAAGGTACGGATCTATTTTGCCGACTTCCCTTATCTACACTGTTCCAAGACCAGAGGCTTTTCACCTTGGGGACCTGATGCGGTAATCGGTACGATTCACTCTCCTGACATCTGCTAAGCCAAACTTTTATGTGCCACCAGGAACAATTGGGACACAGCAAATGCTGCTGTGCTCTTGCACGCTTCGAGCCTTATCTCTGATTGAATCAATTCCAAGGACTCTACAACGTGTTATAAAGAAAAGATAACTCTTCCCCAAGGTCCCAATGACAAAGTTCGACCTCAATGACGTTGCCGTCTCAATGCCAGGAGAGTAAGTTCGGGAATTTTAACCCGATGCTCTTTCGAGACTCAGCAGTTTTCAAGAAACCACTATTCAAGACTTTGGCATTAGCCTGTCTTTTAGAATCGACTAACTCATGTGCAAACGCTGTTCACATGAAAGCCTTTCCCGCTTCAGTCCTCAAAGTTCTCATTTGAGTACTTGCTACTTCCACCAAGATCTGCTCCATTGATCGCTTCGCGCATACACTTGCGTGCATACTTTAGCGCAATCAATGTGTCCTCCTACACATGAATATCATTTTTGAGCTGGTGAGGCTCTTTTTCTCTAATCTAACTTGCGTTAGATATTGATATTCATGGTTGGGTATAGGCCACGAGCTCTAGTGCCATCCATTTTCAGGGCTGATTGATTCGGCAGGTGAGTTGTTACACACTCCTTAGCGGATTTCAACTTCCATGACCACCGTCCTGCTGTCAGTATCAATCAACACCTTTTGTGGTGACTCATGAGCAAGTAGTTAGGCGCCTTAACCCAACTTTTGGTTCATCCCACATCGCCGGTTCTGCTTACCAAAAGCGGCCCACAAAAAGCTTGCATTCATAGTCCAAGTGCAATTAAGTCACAAGGACATCTCACCGATTTATAGTTTGAGAATAGGTGAAGGAAAAATTTTCCCCCATTCCTCTAATCATTCGCTTTAACCGATGAAATTGCTTTGCGAAGATTTTTCAATCTTGCTCAAGCTTTTGCTATCCTGAGGGAAACTTCGGAGGCAACCAGCTACTAGATGGTTCGATTAGTCTTTCGCCCCTATGCTCAGGTCAGACGATCGATTTGCACGTCAGAACCGCTTCGGGCTTCCACCATGGTTTCCCGTGGCTTCGCCCTGCCCAAGCATAGATCACCATCTTTCGGGTCGTGTGCTACTTGCTCTGGATCAGTCATGCAATAAGAGCAAAACCGTCCGTGGTTGCGGGACACCGAATCGGCGCCCTCACCACACAAAGTAGTGCAATTCATAAAAATTACACTGTTCACTTTCATTTCGCGTGTGCGCTTTCAATGAGCGACAACACTTGCAAGCAACTCACACTCCTTGGTCCGTGTTTCAAGACGGGCTGTAGAGAGCATTGAATAGGAAGTTGAGGTCAGACAGGCAATCAAGATCAATTTATCTCATTTTGTTTAGAATCAACAAGAAGAATTCCGAGGAAAACTTCTGCTCGATTCATTAACAAGATTTGCCAAAAGACGACAACTACACTACTCGGTAGCCGAGAATATAATATCAAGGCATTGAGTATGGTAACGCTCACTCCAGTTCCCCTTCAACAGTTTCACGTACTTTTCACTCTCTCTTCAGAGTGCTTTTCAACTTTCCCTCACGGTACTTGTTTACTATCGGTCTCGCTTTATAATTAGCTTTTGGAGAGACATATCTCCAGCTTCGAGTTGCACTTTCAAACAACTCTACTCATAGGAATGAGCCATTATGACTGGTATCGAAAATGACCTTTACAGGATTTTCACCTTCTTTGATGCTACTTTCCAGTAGACATCAGGACAAATTCACCAGTCTAGCATCAAACCATACCGGACACCGAGAAATGTTGCCATTTCTCTTCCCGATGAGCTTTTCCCTGTTCATTCGCCATTACTAAGGGATTCTCAGTTGATTTCTTTTCCTCCCCTTACTGATATGCTTAAGTTAAGGGGGTTCTCTCGCCCAATTCAGGTTATGTAGTTGATTGTCTCTTAATTGGTTCACTGACCAATATGAGACAGAAACCGATTCAGCAGTTTTGTTCGCTACTACTATCAAACACAGGTCGAAGTTTCCATTCAGTCATTAATTCCAACTTTCAAATGTTGTTGTTTCAGCTTTCGCTTACTAGAAGCAACATAATACTCGCTGCAATACAGACCTCGGGAAACCCTCACCGTGAATAAGGTTCACTCACATATTTCACTACATTTTGCGTGGGATTGGAGATGAGGCTACTCGTTCTTGCTCAGTACTAGGCTGAAAATTAACGAAACTTCGTTACAAACGTTCACATGTTGATGTTTCCGCTTTCGCGTACTCGAAACAACATAATACTAGTCTTTGTAATTTAGTTTCATAATTTCAACTGTTCTCATGCAGAATTTTTGCTCATTCTTATCCCAAATTTTGACCTGGCTACTAGTTACACTCCTTGTACTTATTGCAAAATGACCACAAATTTCAACAGCTTTCACATGTTGCTGTTTCGGCTTTCGCTTACTACAGTCAACATAATACTCGTTGCAAAATAAGTGCTCGGCATCTGCAATTTTCCAAAGACGAAGTTTCGCCAGTTCAATTTTCGCTCGCCAATTATGGCTACTAATTCACACGGTACTGAGCTCAACAACATTAAATTTGTTCAGCAAGACTTTCACATGTTGATGTTTTGGCTTTCGCCTACTAGAAGCAACATAATACTCGTCTTGTTAGCTCATTCAATGAGAATAGCTTTTCCCGTTGAGAATTTTTGCCTTCAATTGGCGTTGTAGTGAGTTTGGCTACTCAGATCACCAAATACTTGTGACAATTCGAACCAGAAATGTTTTCAATTTTCACATGCTGATGTTTCGGATTCAACCTACTAGAAGCAGCATAATACTTGTATTCAACAATTTCTGTATCAAATCCCAGTTTTCTCTGGTGCATCTTTGCCAAACTATTCCAAACTGCCTGAGTCTGAATACCAATTACAGGTACTAGTAAATGCACGTTACTAAGGACTATATAGTTCTAGGTTACTGTACACAACGACGTTCACATGTTGATGTTTCAGCTGCCGCTTACTAGAAACAACATAATACTTATCGTGCATACCTTTCCATAACTTGTCCTTTTCAGATGCATTAGTTTCCCTTTGTCTTGGCTTCTACAGTCAGACTGGCTACTAGTAACAGCACAGTACTAATCACATATCGTTCTACAGTTTGCAGACAACTTTCACATGTTGATGTTTCAGCTTTCGCCTACTAGAAACAACATAATACTCGCTGTATACATTTGTAGTTCTCTATGTAACTTTCATGTGAAGAAGTTTCGCCAGTCTTTTTGACTGTCTCAAATCTGAGTCATGCTTAGGCTACTAGTTGCTTCATAGTACTTATCGCCTCGAGATCATTGAACAAAACTTGATTTTCACATGTTGCTGTTTCAGCTTCCGCTTACTAGAAACAACATAATACTAGTCTCATTAAGTTCCGTCTCTTTGCAATTTTCTTATGAAGAAAATTCGCCATCACAATGACTCCAGCAGTTCTTGATCAAGGAATGCAATCATTGATCAGAATGCTATTATTTGAATCGGTTCTGCTTTAAGTGTTCCAATTTTATTGGAAGCACCAACAATAGAACATCAATGTGTTCAATCGAGAGTTATATAACCCTGAATCGGACGCAGTCAACAGCCGAAGCCGAGACCGCCTTTTGCGTTAGAGAGGTCGGTAAACAAATCTTGCGATTCATACCGAATTAACACATATAGCTGTGCTCCTCTTCGTAAAGCGAGCCAAGTGATCCCCTGTTGAAGGATGTATTTGGACCAATCTAGTAGCATTTGGTTTCCAACAAGCTCTCCCAAGTTAGCTTACTTATTGGGCTTTTCAACCAATTCGGTTGGCTACAAGCATCATCAAAGTACTAGCCACAGTTTGATCGCAAAATTCTACGACTTTCACATGTTGATGTTTCGGCTTGCGCTTAGCCTACTATAAGCAACATAATACTAGTCATATCATAGAGCGTGATCAGCTTGTGACGTTCTCATGATGAAGTTTCACCAACAGTGTCTCACTTCGAGCTTAAATCCAGCTACTAGTAACTACACAGTACTGACTGCAACGATAACTTTTATCTATACCTTTCACATGCTGCGCTTTCGGCCAGGGCCTACTAACGTCAACATAATACTCGATATAAACTTTTGTTCATGATGCAGCTTCCCCATGCAGAAGTTTCGCCTTCAAATGCTCTCTTGGCCATATGACGTAAGAAAAGGTTACTAGTAACATCACAGTACTAGCCACAGTTTGATTGCAAAATTCTACGACTTTCACATGTTGATGTTTCGGCTTGCGCTTAGCCTACTAGAAGCAACATAATACTAGTCATATCATAGAGCGTGATCAGCTTGTGACGTTCTCATGATGAAGTTTCACCAACAGTGTCTCATTTCGAGCTTAAATCCAGCTACTAGTAACTACACAGTACTGACTGCAACGCTAACTTTTATCTATACCTTTCACATGCTGCGCTTTCGGCCAGGGCCTACTAACGTCAACATAATACTCGATATAAACTTTTGTTCATGATGCAGCTTCCCCATGCAGAAGTTTCGCCTTCAAATGCTCTCTTGGCCATATGACGTAACACAAGGTTACTAGTAACATCACAGTACTAGCCACAATTTGATCGCAAAATTCTACGACTTTCACATGTTGATGTTTCGGCTTGCGCTTAGCCTACTAGAAGCAACATAATACTAGTCATATCATGGAGCGTGATCAGCTTGTGACGTTCTCATGATGAAGTTTCACCAACAGTGTCTCATTTCGAGCTTAAATCCAGCTACTAGTAACTACACAGTACTGACTGCAACGATAACTTTTATCTATACCTTTCACATGCTGCGCTTTCGGCCAGGGCCTACTAATGTCAACATAATACTCGATATAAACTTTTGTTCATGATGCAGCTTCCCCATGCAGAAGTTTCGCCTTCAAATGCTCTCTTGGCCATATGACGTAACACAAGGTTACTAGTAACATCACAGTACTAGCCACAATTTGATCGCAAAATTCTACGACTTTCACATGTTGATGTTTCGGCTTGCGCTTAGCCTACTAGAAGCAACATAATACTAGTCATATCATAGAGCTTGATCAGCTTGTGACATTCTCATGATGAAGTTTCACCAACAGTGTCTCATTTTGAGCTTAAATCCAGCTACTAGTAACTACACAGTACTGACTGCAACAATAACTTTTATCTATACCTTTCACATGCTGCGTTTTCGGCCAAGGCCTACTAACGTCAACATAATACTCGATATAAAATTTTGATCATGATGCAGCTTTCCCATGCAGAAGTTTCGCCTTCAAATGCTCTCTTGGCCATATGACGGAACACCAGGTTACTAGTAACATCACAGTACTAGCCACAGTTTGATTGCAAAATTCTACGACTTTCACATGTTGATGTTTCGGCTTGCGCTTAGCCTACTAGAAGCAACATAATACTAGTCATATCATAGAGCGTGATCAGCTTGTGACGTTCTCATGATGAAGTTTCACCAATAGTGTTTCATTCGAATTGGTTCTGCTTTAAGCTCTCCAATTGTTTTGGATGAACCAGTTTTGCCCTTCGAAGCCACTTTTGTGAGCTTTTGTGGGTCTTTACCAAGAGGATATACCTCAAGGCCTCTTTCAATTCCTTTAAGTTCTTTCAACTCCTTTACAGTTTCTAGGTTCACATAGCTGCAAACCTTATTTCTAGTTTTAAGTCTGGCCAACTTGGGGAGAGTTGGTGCAGACCGTGACCAATTCTAGTAGGATGCCACAACAAGAATGTGATCAACTTAGCTTGTCGATGAACCTGCCCCACATTCAAACAACTCTATCGCCTTTTCCTCGTATAGTTATATGCGAGGGCCTCTCATAGAGAGCGCTGTTAGCAACCTTTTCCACATAGACGATAAAGTTGTGAGTGTTTTGCACATGGCTGTTGTCATCACCACGTGACGAGTCAACTCAGCTTGACTCTCTACACTCCGACAAGCTTTGCACATACGCCTTTAGTTCAGTATGTGTCTTTAATCTGACTCCGGTGCCTCAAGCCGGAAAAATTGTCAGATTATGATCATTATCGGTTAGTCATCCCGATGCAAGATCGTATCGTACTGTCTTTGTCTACCTCCAGATTCCGAAGAACAGGAGGAGACTCTCCCAGACCTACATATCTGGGAGAATGTTCAGAGGGCGAGAAGCTGTGGATTACTCTCCCCTAAGAACTGACTAAACTTTACCCTCGTCCAAGGTAAGTTTATTTTAGCTAGCCTTCTATGTAAAGGATCTGAGGCTAAGCTGTGTTTTTTCGAGCCTTTGGCTCGGAGCAAGTTCAGTGGGCGCCCCGAGTAGCTCAACTCTTTCCCACTGAACAGCGCAACGCTCTGTCACTCGCTGGGATTTTTGCGTGTCGGTTCTAACCACGCGACTTGTGGACCTTTTTAGGCCTTTCTCATTCACAAGTCTATAGCTGGGCTTCTATAACCCAGCTTCTGAGATCTAGATAGCTGCAGTTCTGCTAGGCTGCTTTTGCTAACTAGTCTCCCTTTAAGCAGTCCCTTGCCATGACTGCTGAACTATGTATCCACACAAGTAGTTTTTGAGCTCGATACATAATTCGAGATTGGTTGCCAAGCAATCTCTAGCGACAGAGCGTCATGCGCACTACAGACATGGCCTCTACCAGCAGCCATGCCCGAAGGAATCAATCACTGATCCTTCCGCAGGTTCCCCTACGGAAACCTTGTTACGACTTTTACTTCCTCTAGACAATTAAGCTCGATCCGCTTCATCCCGTTGCCGGAGACCGAAGTCCCAACAGTAGGAATTTGCAATTCTTGCTTAACTATCCAATCAGTAGTAGCGACGGGCGGTGTGTACAAAGGGCAGGGACGTAATCCCTATGAGTTGTTGACTCATAAGTACCAGGAATTCCTGGTTCACGTCTGCAAGTTACAACAGACGATCCCCTTGAAGCGCTGTACTTTTCTCTGATTGCCCAGTCCATTTCGGACCAAGGGCTGAGTACTCAATCTAAAAGTACACAGTGTAGCGCGCGTGCAGTCCAGAACATCTAAGGGCATCACAGACCTGTTATAGCCTCACTTCATCTGCGGTATTTAATTCCGCATAGTTCCTCTAAGAAGTGTTTGAATTCACATATAGTGAATTTCATTATTTAGATGGAGAAGATCTCGTTCGTTATCGGAATTAACCAGACAGATCACTCCACTAACTAAGAACGGCCATGCACCACCGCCCATATAATCATGAAAGATATTCAATCTGTCAATCCTTAAGATGTCTGGACCGGGTGAGTTTTCCCGTGTTGAGTCAAATTAAGCCGCAGGCTCCACTCCTGGTGGTGCCCTTCCGTCAATTCCTTTAAGTTTCGATTTTGCAACCATACTTCCCCCGGAACCAATAAACTTTGGTTTCCCGGTTAATCTCTTGCCAAGTCATGATCGACTTTGACAAATTGTAGGTTGGTATAGTTTATGGTCAGAATTACGAGGGTATCTAATCCTCTTCAATACTCTGACTTTCGTTCTTGATTAATGAAAACATTCTTGGCAAATGCTTTCGCAGTAGTTTGTCTTGCCACGATCCAAGAATTTCACCTCTAACGTAGCAATACAAATGCCCCCGTCTGTTCCTTTCAATCATTACCGCACTCAGCCAACCGGCATCAATCGAGTAGCGGGTCATTCTCCATTATTCCATGCTTTATTATTCGATCCCAAAGGATGCTTTGAACACTCTAATTTTCTCAGGGTGAAAACACCGTTTCCACAGTTCGTCACATTTAAGTGCAAACTATTTCTTCGATGCGAAGGATGAGCGGAACGAGTCAACAGATTTAACTGAAGACCATGTTGCCGTTCTACTCAAACAGATCCAACTATGAGCTTTTTAAACGCAGCAACTATTGCATACGCTTGTAGAGGCTGGTATTACCGCGGCTGCTGGCACCAGACTTGCCCTCTACTCGTTCATCAATGGAGCTTTTAAGTCCATTCCATTCTGATTACAAACCATAAAGGTTCATATCATTATTTCTAGTCACTACCTCCTCGTGCGGAGAGTGGGTAATTTGCGTGCCTGCTGCCTTCCTTGGATGTGGTAGCCGTTTCTAAGGCTCCCTCTCCGGAATCGAACCCTGATTCCCCGTTACCCGTCACAACCATGGTAGTCCGTTACACTACCATCATAGGTTGATAGGTCAGAAATTCGGAAGTTCCGTCCCCAAGCCGAAGCTATCTGGGATCTTTCAGTTACTAGGACTCATCACGGGATGTGTCTGTACTTAGCAAATCACCCGGTGTAGTCTTGTAAAAGTCTCCGACAGTGTCGGACAATCAGCATGCATTAGCTGCAGGGTTACCGCAGTTATTCATTTAGCTTGCAAATCAACTAATAGATAGTAACTGATTTAATGAGCCATTCGCGGTTCCACTTTTTCAAGCTTCGCTTGCACATGCATGGCTTAGTCTTTCAGACAAGCATATGGCAACTGACAGGATCAATCAGTTTAATTGTACTTTGAACAATCTTTCGATTTGTTCGAATTTAGAAAGACATAGCCTTGCGGCCTCGTCAATCTTGCTTTGAGCTTTTTAAATCACGAAGAGTTTCAATGCATGCTTTGGCATGGCTACTAGTTACTACACAGTACTCTACACATTTAGAGTTACCCACGATTACACATTTCACATGCTGATGTTTCGGCTCGCGCGTACTAGAAACAGCATAATACTATGTGTACTGGTAGATAGCGCTCTGTGAGCATTTCCCATGAGCAGGTTTTGCCCTCCAAATCTCTGTTCTACTGTTACCAATACCGGCTAACAACTGTATCATACTAGGGAGAATTGACTCATGATTTAAAAACCAGATGTTCACATGTCGATGTTTCGGCTCTCGCCTACTAGAAACAACATAATACTAGTCTGTTAAAAATCTCAATCACGCCGCCTCTTCAGATACAGAAGTTTTACCTTTTATTGGTTAGAGAACAGCTTTCCAGCTGTCGACATGGTTACTAGTAACAACACCGTACTCAACACAAAAACTTTTCAACTTCACAACTTTCACATGCTGATGTTTCTGCTTTCGCATACTAGAAACAGCATAATACTTATTGTTTTGTCAAGTAATTTGTGTGTCTTTCCCATGTGAAGTTTCACCGGTCAACAATGTTTCCCTGACCAATTACGGCTACTAGTAGCTGTATAATACTAGGGAAAATGATTGAGGATTTAATATCAGATTTTCACATGTTGATGTTTCGGCTTTCGCCTACTAGAAACAACATAATACTAGTCTGCTAAGAAATCTCGCTCAAATTGCCTTTTCACATACAGAAGTTTCACCTTCTATTGGTTAGAGAACAGTTCTCAGCTGTCGACATGGTTACTAGTAACAACATCGTACTCAACACAAAAATTCTTCAACTTCACAACTTTCACATGCTGATGTTTCTGCTTTCGCGTACTAGAAACAGCATAATACTTATTGCTTTGTCAAGAAGTGTGTGTGTCTTTCCCATGCGAAAGTTTCACCGGTCAGCAATAATTGCCGTGTCCAATTAAGGTTACTCATAGCTGTATAATACTAGGGAAAATGATTGAGGATTTAATATCAGATTTTCACATGTTGATGTTTCGGCTTTCGCCTACTAGAAACAACATAATACTAGTCTGCTAATAAATCTCGCTCAAATTGCCTTTTCACATACAGAAGTTTCACCTCTTCTTGGTCACTGTACAGATGATGCTGTCTGTTCTTTATTTGGTTCTGCTTATTATAAGGAGGGGCATCACTCCTTCCTCCTTGGTTTGCATGCATTAAGCCTGCTTTGTGAAAAGCGTATCTTTCTAGCTTTTCTTCGCCTTACTCGAGTAGGACGATACAATCCAGACATTAGTCAGTCTTGGTGTAAAGTCACTGAGTATTATTCGGTTCTGCTTTATTCAGCAATATGCTGTATAATTGTTGTAATTTGCGAACATATTTGTTCTCAGTTCCGAACTACTAGCGACGACAGATTACCAGCGGTCATGAGCCATCAAGGTAGTTCTTTGGTGCATCAAGTAGAGAGGTGCCATCAAACAACTTTTCCCTAATAATGCTACACACATAGAATTTGCTACAGTGCAGCTTTTTACTTTGCAAAATTTGCGCACAAATTTTGCATAGAATAAATGTTTTATCAAGATTTTTAGATCCCCTCCCTTGAGAGAACGTTACTCCTTTAAGTGAACACCCCGCGGCGTCCTGTTGTTATTGCTTATAACCATTTCGCAAGCCGGAGGCATAATGCACTACGCAAGCCGCTACTTTGGCACAGAGGCACCTAGTTTTACACCCGGGACTTCAGGTGGCCCAGTTTTACACCCAGTACAGCGGTGCCAGTTGGTAACCCGGTGGATCCTCGGAGACCAGACATGATCATAGATCAAACCCGATGTATGCTACTCCTGAACGTATAGTATCTCCACTGTGCAATGAAATTATCGTTCGTTTCGGGCCTTCCTATACGTTCAGCAGACAATCGCTAGGAATTCACCTCGTGACCCGTGGTGACCACACTGGATTTCAAGTTTATTGATTTGGACAGACCTGTCATTTATTTTGCTTTTCAGCTTCAGTTCTGCTCGATCTAGCTTGCCTAAGGCTTGATCTCGCTTTGCTCACCCCTGTAGGAGCCTCTACTAGTACCACTCGGAGTAATGGGGAATCCACCAGACCTAATCGATGAATGCCATCAAACAACAAACATCATACCCGGCTTCATCAGGCATATTTTATTACTTCCGAGAGGTACTTTAGTATCAGATCTTTCTCCATGCCTCTTATGAGGACCCGTCAGACCTTTCGGTTTATCGTTTAGCTTCAGTCCTGCTCGATCTAGCTTTCCCAAGGCTCGATCTAGCTCTATTCGCCCCACTAGAGGGCTCTCTAAGACCCCTCGGTCTTAGTGTTAGCTCCGGTACTGCTCGGTCGTGCTTGCTGAAGGCCCGACCCAGCTTTAGTTAGATTCTCGTACTTTCTCTTGGCCTCTCTAGGAGGACCAGACAGACCTCTCGGTCTATCGTTTAGCTTCAGTCCTGCTCGATCTAGCTTGCCCAAGGCTTGATCAAGCTCTATTCGCCCCGCTAGAGGGCTCTCTAAGACCCCTCGGTCTTAGTGTTATCTTCTGTAATGCCTAACCAAGCTTACTACAGGCCTTGGTCAGGTCTTTATCGGTCACCGATTAGTAACAGACCAATCATAGGGCCTTCCACCCTATCCGGGTTGAGGTCTTTAGTCCAGCCATATTTTGACAAGACACCTCTCCCTAATAATGCCCCACACATAGAATTACTGTCCATGCAGTATTTAACTTGTGTTTTTTTCTAAAATTTGATTTTCACTTTTTGGAGGTTCATTTGCTCCTCTGACACTCTTTCAGCTTCAATCTTACTCGATCTAGCTTTCCCAAGGCTCGATCTAGCTCTATTCGCCCCACTAGAGGGCTCTCTAAGACACTTCGGTCTTAGTGTTAGCTCCGGTCTTGCTCAATCGTGCTTGCTGAAGGCGCGATCAAGCTTTAGTTAGCTTCTCGTACTTCCTCTTGGCCTCTCTAGGAGGACCAGACAGACCTCTCGGTCTATCGTTTAGCTTCAGTCCTGCTCGATCTAGCTTTCCCAAGGCTCGATCTAGCTCTATTCGCCCTGCTAGAGGGCTCTCTAAGACCCCTCGGTCTTAGTGTTAGCTCCGGTACAGCTCGGTCGTGCTTGCTGAAGGCCCGATCAAGCTTTAGTTAGATTCTCGTACTTTCTCTTGGCCTCTCTAGGAGGACCAGACAGACCTCTCGGTCTATCGTTTAGCTTCAGTCCTGCTTGATCTAGCTTTCCCAAGGCTCGATCTAGCTCTATTCGCCCTGCTAGAGGGCTCTCTAAGACCCCTCGGTCTTAGTGTTAGCTCCGGTACAGCTCGGTCGTGCTTGCTGAAGGCCCGATCAAGCTTTAGTTAGCTTCTCGTACTTTCTCTTGGCCTCTCTAGGAGGACCAGACAGACCTCTCGGTCTATCGTTTAGCTTCAGTCCTGCTCGATCTAGCTTTCCCAAGGCTCGATCTAGATCTATTCGCCCTGCTAGAGGGCTCTCTAAGACCCCTCGGTCTTAGTGTTAGCTCCGGTACAGCTCGGTCGTGCTTGCTGAAGGCCTGATCAAGCTTTAGTTAGCTTCTCGTACTTTCTCTTGGCCTCTCTAGGAGGACCAGACAGACCTTTCGGTCTCTTGCTTAGCTTCAGTCCTGCTCGATCTAGCTTTCCCAAGGCTCGATCTAGCTCTATTCGCCCCGCTAGAGGGCTCTCTAAGACCCCTCGGTCTTAGTGTTAACTCCTGTAATGCCTAACCAAGCTTACTACAGGCCTTGGTCAGGTCTTTATCGGTCACCGATTAGTAACAGACCGATCATGGGGCCTTCCACCCTATCCGGGTTGAGGTCTTTAGTCCAGCCATATTTTGACAAGACACCTCCCCCTAATAATGCCCCACACATAGAAATACTGTCCATGCAGTATTTAACTTGTGTTTTTTCTAAAATTTGATTTTCACTTTTTGGAGGTTCATTTGCTCCTCTGACACTCTTTCAGCTTCAATCTTACTCGATCTAGCTTTCCCAAGGCTCGATCTAGCTCTATTCGCCCCACCAGAGGGCTCTCTAAGACACTTCGGTCTTAGTGTTAGCTCCGGTCTTGCTCAATCGTGCTTGCTGAAGGCGCGATCAAGCTTTAGTTAGCTTCTCGTACTTTCTCTTGGCCTCTCTAGGAGGACCAGACAGACCTCTCGGTCTATCGTTTAGCTTCAGTCCTGCTCGATCTAGCTTTCCCAAGGCTCGATCTAGCTCTATTCGCCCCGCTAGAGGGCTCTCTAAGACCCCTCGGTCTTAGTGTTAGCTCCGGTACAGCTCGGTCGTGCTTGCTGAAGGCCCGATCAAGCTTTAGTTGGCTTCTCGTACTTTCTCTTGGCCTCTCTAGGAGGACCAGACAGACCTCTCGGTCTCTTGCTTAGCTTCAGTCCTGCTCGATCTAGCATTCCCAAGGCTCGATCTAGCTCTATTCGCCCCACTAGAGGGCTCTCTAAGACACTTCGGTCTTAGTGTTAGCTCCGGTCTTGCTCAATCGTGCTTGCTGAAGGCGCGATCAAGCTTTAGTTAGCTTCTCGTACTTCCTCTTGGCCTCTCTAGGAGGACCAGACAGACCTCTCGGTCTATCGTTTAGCTTCAGTCCTGCTTGATCTAGCTTTCCCAAGGCTCGATCTAGCTCTATTCGCCCTGCTAGAGGGCTCTCTAAGACCCCTCGGTCTTAGTGTTAGCTCCGGTACAGCTCGGTCGTGCTTGCTGAAGGCCCGATCAAGCTTTAGTTAGCTTCTCGTACTTTCTCTTGGCCTCTCTAGGAGGACCAGACAGACCTCTCGGTCTATCGTTTAGCTTCAGTCCTGCTCGATCTAGCTTTCCCAAGGCTCGATCTAGATCTATTCGCCCTGCTAGAGGGCTCTCTAAGACCCCTCGGTCTTAGTGTTAGCTCCGGTACAGCTCGGTCGTGCTTGCTGAAGGCCTGATCAAGCTTTAGTTAGCTTCTCGTACTTTCTCTTGGCCTCTCTAGGAGGACCAGACAGACCTTTCGGTCTCTTGCTTAGCTTCAGTCCTGCTCGATCTAGCTTTCCCAAGGCTCGATCTAGCTCTATTCGCCCCGCTAGAGGGCTCTCTAAGACCCCTCGGTCTTAGTGTTAACTCCTGTAATGCCTAACCAAGCTTACTACAGGCCTTGGTCAGGTCTTTATCGGTCACCGATTAGTAACAGACCGATCATGGGGCCTTCCACCCTATCCGGGTTGAGGTCTTTAGTCCAGCCATATTTTGACAAGACACCTCCCCCTAATAATGCCCCACACATAGAAATACTGTCCATGCAGTATTTAACTTGTGTTTTTTCTAAAATTTGATTTTCACTTTTTGGAGGTTCATTTGCTCCTCTGACACTCTTTCAGCTTCAATCTTACTCGATCTAGCTTTCCCAAGGCTCGATCTAGCTCTATTCGCCCCACCAGAGGGCTCTCTAAGACACTTCGGTCTTAGTGTTAGCTCCGGTCTTGCTCAATCGTGCTTGCTGAAGGCGCGATCAAGCTTTAGTTAGCTTCTCGTACTTTCTCTTGGCCTCTCTAGGAGGACCAGACAGACCTCTCGGTCTATCGTTTAGCTTCAGTCCTGCTCGATCTAGCTTTCCCAAGGCTCGATCTAGCTCTATTCGCCCCGCTAGAGGGCTCTCTAAGACCCCTCGGTCTTAGTGTTAGCTCCGGTACAGCTCGGTCGTGCTTGCTGAAGGCCCGATCAAGCTTTAGTTGGCTTCTCGTACTTTCTCTTGGCCTCTCTAGGAGGACCAGACAGACCTCTCGGTCTCTTGCTTAGCTTCAGTCCTGCTCGATCTAGCTTGCCCAAGGCTTGATCAAGCTCTATTCGCCCCGCTAGAGGGCTCTCTAAGACCCCTCGGTCTTAGTGTTAGCTCCGGTACAGCTCGGTCGTGCTTGCTGAAGGCCCGATCAAGCTTTAGTTAGCTTCTCGTTTTTTCTCTTGGCCTCTCTAGGAGGACCAGACAGACCTCTCGGTCTATCGTTTAGCTTCAGTCCTGCTCGATCTAGCTTTCCCAAGGCTCGATCTAGCTCTATTCGCCCCGCTAGAGGGCTCTCTAAGACCCCTCGGTCTTAGTGTTAGCTCCGGTACAGCTCGGTCGTGCTTGCTGAAGGCCCGATCAAGCTTTAGTTGGCTTCTCGTACTTTCTCTTGGCCTCTCTAGGAGGACCAGACAGACCTCTCGGTCTATCCTTTAGCTTCAGTCCTGCTCGATCTAGCTTTCCCAAGGCTCGATCTAGCTCTATTCGCCCCGCTAGAGGGCTCTCTAAGACCCCTCGGTCTTAGTGTTATCTCCTGTAATGCCTAACCAAGCTTACTACAGGCCTTGGTCAGGTCTTTATCGGTCACCGATTAGTAACAGACCGATCATAGGGCCTTCCACCCTATCTGGGTTGAGGTCTTTAGTCCAGCCATATTTTGACAAGACACCTCCCCCTAATAATGCCCCACACATAGAATTACTGTTTATGCAGCTTTTCACTTGTGAAATTTTTAATTTTCGCAATTATTATAGAATAAGTGTTTGCGCAGCTTTTCATAGGTCGAGCTCTAGCTAGCTAGCTCAAGCTAGCTAGCTAGCTCAAGCTCAAGCTATCTAGCTCAAGCTCAAGCCAGCTAGCTCAAGCTCAAGCTAGCTAGCTAGCTCAAGCTCAAGCTAGCTAGCTAGCTCAAGCTCAAGCTAGCTAGCTCAAGCTCAAGCTAGCTAGCTCAAGCTCAAGCTAGCTAGCTAGCTCAAGCTCAAGCTCAAGCTAGCTAGCTCAAGCTCAAGCTCAAGCTAGCTAGCTAGCTCAAGCTCAAGCTAGCTAGCTAGCTCAAGCTCAAGCTAGCTAGCTAGCTCAAGCTCAAGCTAGCTAGCTCAAGCTCAAGCTCAAGCTCAAGCTAGCTAGCTAGCTCAAGCTAGCTAGCTAGCTCAAGCTCAAGCTAGCTAGCTAGCTCAAGTTCAAGCTAGCTAGCTAGCTCAAGCTCAAGCTAGCTAGCTAGCTCAAGCTCAAGCTAGCTAGCTCAAGCTCAAGCTAGCTAGCTCAAGCTCAAGCTAGCTAGCTAGCTCAAGCTCAAGCTCAAGCTAGCTAGCTCAAGCTCAAGCTCAAGCTAGCTAGCTAGCTCAAGCTCAAGCTAGCTAGCTAGCTCAAGCTCAAGCTCAAGCTAGCTAGCTAGCTCAAGTTCAAGCTAGCTAGCTAGCTCAAGCTCAAGCTAGCTAGCTCAAGCTCAAGCTAGCTAGCTCAAGCTCAAGCCAGCTAGCTCAAGCTCAAGCTCAAGCTAGCTAGCTAGCTCAAGCACAAGCTAGCTAGCTAGCTCAATCTCAAGCTAGCTAGCTCAAGCTCAAGCTAGCTAGCTCAAGCTCAAGCTAGCTAGCTAGCTCAAGCTCAAGCTCAAGCTAGCTAGCTCAAGCTCAAGCTCAAGCTAGCTAGCTAGCTCAAGCTCAAGCTAGCTAGCTAGCTCAAGCTCAAGCTCAAGCTAGCTAGCTCAAGCTCAAGCTCAAGCTAGCTAGCTAGCTCAAGCTCAAGCTGGCTAGCTAGCTCAAGCTCAAGCTAGCTAGCTAGCTCAAGCTCAAGCTAGCTAGCTCAAGCTCAAGCTCAAGCTCAAGCTAGCTAGCTAGCTCAAGCTAGCTAACTAGCTCAAGCTCAAGCTAGCTAGCTAGCTCAAGTTCAAGCTAGCTAGCTAGCTCAAGCTCAAGCTAGCTAGCTAGCTCAAGCTCAAGCTAGCTAGCTCAAGCTCAAGCTAGCTAGCTCAAGCTCAAGCTAGCTAGCTAGCTCAAGCTCAAGCTCAAGCTAGCTAGCTCAAGCTCAAGCTCAAGCTAGCTAGCTAGCTCAAGCTCAAGCTAGCTAGCTAGCTCAAGCTCAAGCTAGCTAGCTAGCTCAAGCTCAAGCTAGCTAGCTCAAGCTCAAGCTAGCTAGCTCAAACTCAAGCTAGCTAGCTAGCTCAAGTTCAAGCTAGCTAGCTAGCTCAAGCTCAAGCTAGCTAGCTAGCTCAAGCTCAAGCTAGCTAGCTCAAGCTCAAGCTAGCTAGCTCAAGCTCCAGCTAGCTAGCTAGCTCAAGCTCAAGCTCAAGCTAGCTAGCTCAAGCTCAAGCTCAAGCTAGCTAGCTAGCTCAAGCTCAAGCTAGCTAGCTAGCTCAAGCTCAAGCTAGCTAGCTAGCTCAAGTTCAAGCTAGCTACCTAGCTCAAGCTCAAGCTAGCTAGCTCAAGCTCAAGCTAGCTAGCTCAAGCTCAAGCCAGCTAGCTCAAGCTCAAGCTCAAGCTAGCTAGCTAGCTCAAGCACAAGCTTGCTAGCTAGCTCAAGCTCAAGCTAGCTAGCTCAAGCTCAAGCTAGCTAGCTCAAGCTCAAGCTAGCTAGCTCAAGCTCAAGCTCAAGCTAGCTAGCTAGCTCAAGCACAAGCTTGCTAGCTAGCTCAAGCTCAAGCTAGCTAGCTCAAGCTCAAGCTAGCTAGCTCAAGCTCAAGCTAGCTAGCTAGCTCAAGCTCAAGCTCAAGCTAGCTAGCTCAAGCTCAAGCTCAAGCTAGCTAGCTAGCTCAAGCTCAAGCTAGCTAGCTAGCTCAAGCTCAAGCTAGCTAGCTAGCTCAAGCTCAAGCTAGCTAGCTCAAGCTCAAGCTCAAGCTAGCTAGCTAGCTCAAGCTAGCTAGCTAGCTCAAGCTCAAGCTAGCTAGCTAGCTCAAGTTCAAGCTAGCTAGCTAGCTCAAGCTCAAGCTAGCTAGCTAGCTCAAGCTCAAGCTAGCTAGCTCAAGCTCAAGCTAGCTAGCTCAAGCTCAAGCTAGCTAGCTAGCTCAAGCTCAAGCTCAAGCTAGCTAGCTCAAGCTCAAGCTCAAGCTAGCTAGCTAGCTCAAGCTCAAGCTAGCTAGCTAGCTCAAGCTCAAGCTAGCTAGCTAGCTCAAGTTCAAGCTAGCTAGCTAGCTCAAGCTCAAGCTAGCTAGCTCAAGCTCAAGCTAGCTAGCTCAAGCTCAAGCCAGCTAGCTCAAGCTCAAGCTCAAGCTAGCTAGCTAGCTCAAGCACAAGCTAGCTAGCTAGCTCAAGCTCAAGCTAGCTAGCTCAAGCTCAAGCTAGCTAGCTCAAGCTCAAGCTAGCTAGCTAGCTCAAGCTCAAGCTCAAGCTAGCTAGCTCAAGCTCAAGCTCAAGCTAGCTAGCTAGCTCAAGCTCAAGCTAGCTAGCTAGCTCAAGCTCAAGCTCAAGCTAGCTAGCTCAAGCTCAAGCTCAAGCTAGCTAGCTAGCTCAAGCTCAAGCTAGCTAGCTAGCTCGAGCTCAAGCTCAAGCTCAAGCTAGCTAGCTAGCTCAAGCTAGCTAGCTAGCTCAAGCTCAAGCTAGCTAGCTAGCTCAAGTTCAAGCTAGCTAGCTAGCTCAAGCTCAAGCTAGCTAGCTAGCTCAAGCTCAAGCTAGCTAGCTCAAGCTCAAGCTAGCTAGCTCAAGCTCAAGCTAGCTAGCTAGCTCAAGCTCAAGCTCAAGCTAGCTAGCTCAAGCTCAAGCTCAAGCTAGCTAGCTAGCTCAAGCTCAAGCTAGCTAGCTAGCTCAAGCTCAAGCTAGCTAGCTAGCTCAAGTTCAAGCTAGCTAGCTAGCTCAAGCTCAAGCTAGCTAGCTCAAGCTCAAGCTAGCTAGCTCAAACTCAAGCTAGCTAGCTAGCTCAAGTTCAAGCTAGCTAGCTAGCTCAAGCTCAAGCTAGCTAGCTAGCTCAAGCTCAAGCTAGCTAGCTCAAGCTCAAGCTAGCTAGCTCAAGCTCAAGCTAGCTAGCTAGCTCAAGCTCAAGCTCAAGCTAGCTAGCTCAAGCTCAAGCTCAAGCTAGCTAGCTAGCTCAAGCTCAAGCTAGCTAGCTAGCTCAAGCTCAAGCTAGCTAGCTAGCTCAAGTTCAAGCTAGCTAGCTAGCTCAAGCTCAAGCTAGCTAGCTCAAGCTCAAGCTAGCTAGCTCAAGCTCAAGCCAGCTAGCTCAAGCTCAAGCTCAAGCTAGCTAGCTAGCTCAAGCACAAGCTTGCTAGCTAGCTCAAGCTCAAGCTAGCTAGCTCAAGCTCAAGCTAGCTAGCTCAAGCTCAAGCTAGCTAGCTCAAGCTCAAGCTCAAGCTAGCTAGCTAGCTCAAGCACAAGCTTGCTAGCTAGCTCAAGCTCAAGCTAGCTAGCTCAAGCTCAAGCTAGCTAGCTCAAGCTCAAGCTAGCTAGCTAGCTCAAGCTCAAGCTCAAGCTAGCTAGCTCAAGCTCAAGCTCAAGCTAGCTAGCTAGCTCAAGCTCAAGCTAGCTAGCTAGCTCAAGCTCAAGCTAGCTAGCTAGCTCAAGCTCAAGCTAGCTAGCTCAAGCTCAAGCTCAAGCTAGCTAGCTAGCTCAAGCTAGCTAGCTAGCTCAAGCTCAAGCTAGCTAGCTAGCTCAAGTTCAAGCTAGCTAGCTAGCTCAAGCTCAAGCTAGCTAGCTAGCTCAAGCTCAAGCTATCTAGCTCAAGCTCAAGCTAGCTAGCTCAAGCTCAAGCTAGCTAGCTAGCTCAAGCTCAAGCTCAAGCTAGCTAGCTCAAGCTCAAGCTCAAGCTAGCTAGCTAGCTCAAGCTCAAGCTAGCTAGCTAGCTCAAGCTCAAGCTAGCTAGCTAGCTCAAGTTCAAGCTAGCTAGCTAGCTCAAGCTCAAGCTAGCTAGCTCAAGCTCAAGCTAGCTAGCTCAAGCTCAAGCCAGCTAGCTCAAGCTCAAGCTCAAGCTAGCTAGCTAGCTCAAGCTCAAGCTCAAGCTCAAGCTAGCTAGCTAGCTCAAGTTCAAGCTAGCTAGCTAGCTCAAGCTCAAGCTAGCTAGCTCAAGCTCAAGCTAGCTAGCTCAAGCTCAAGCCAGCTAGCTCAAGCTCAAGCTCAAGCTAGCTAGCTAGCTCAAGCTCAAGCTAGCTAGCTCAAGCTCAAGCTAGCTAGCTAGCTAGCTCAAGCTCAAGCTCAAGCTAGCTAGCTCAAGCTCAAGCTCAAGCTAGCTAGCTCAAGCTCAAGCTCAAGCTAGCTAGCTCAAGCTCAAGCTCAAGCTAGCTAGCTCAAGCCCAAGCTCAAGCTAGCTAGCTAGCTCAAGCTCAAGCTAGCTAGCTCAAGCTCAAGCTCAAGCTCAAGCTAGCTAGCTAGCTAGCTCAAGCTCAAGCTCAAGCTAGCTAGCTAGCTCAAGCTCAAGCTAGCTAGCTCAAGCTCAAGCTAGCTAGCTAGCTCAAGTTCAAGCTAGCTAGCTAGCTCAAGCTCAAGCTAGCTAGCTAGCTCAAGCTCAAGCTAGCTAGCTCAAGCTCAAGCTAGCTAGCTCAAGCTCAAGCTAGCTAGCTAGCTCAAGCTCAAGCTCAAGCTAGCTAGCTCAAGCTCAAGCTCAAGCTAGCTAGCTAGCTCAAGCTCAAGCTAGCTAGCTAGCTCAAGCTCAAGCTAGCTAGCTAGCTCAAGTTCAAGCTAGCTAGCTAGCTCAAGCTCAAGCTAGCTAGCTCAAGCTCAAGCTAGCTAGCTCAAACTCAAGCTAGCTAGCTAGCTCAAGTTCAAGCTAGCTAGCTAGCTCAAGCTCAAGCTAGCTAGCTAGCTCAAGCTCAAGCTAGCTAGCTCAAGCTCAAGCTAGCTAGCTCAAGCTCAAGCTAGCTAGCTAGCTCAAGCTCAAGCTCAAGCTAGCTAGCTCAAGCTCAAGCTCAAGCTAGCTAGCTAGCTCAAGCTCAAGCTAGCTAGCTAGCTCAAGCTCAAGCTAGCTAGCTAGCTCAAGTTCAAGCTAGCTAGCTAGGTCAAGCTCAAGCTAGCTAGCTCAAGCTCAAGCTAGCTAGCTCAAGCTCAAGCCAGCTAGCTCAAGCTCAAGCTCAAGCTAGCTAGCTAGCTCAAGCACAAGCTTGCTAGCTAGCTCAAGCTCAAGCTAGCTAGCTCAAGCTCAAGCTAGCTAGCTCAAGCTCAAGCTAGCTAGCTCAAGCTCAAGCTCAAGCTAGCTAGCTAGCTCAAGCACAAGCTTGCTAGCTAGCTCAAGCTCAAGCTAGCTAGCTCAAGCTCAAGCTAGCTAGCTCAAGCTCAAGCTAGCTAGCTAGCTCAAGCTCAAGCTCAAGCTAGCTAGCTCAAGCTCAAGCTCAAGCTAGCTAGCTAGCTCAAGCTCAAGCTAGCTAGCTAGCTCAAGCTCAAGCTAGCTAGCTAGCTCAAGCTCAAGCTAGCTAGCTCAAGCTCAAGCTCAAGCTAGCTAGCTAGCTCAAGCTAGCTAGCTAGCTCAAGCTCAAGCTAGCTAGCTAGCTCAAGTTCAAGCTAGCTAGCTAGCTCAAGCTCAAGCTAGCTAGCTAGCTCAAGCTCAAGCTAGCTAGCTCAAGCTCAAGCTAGCTAGCTAGCTCAAGCTCAAGCTCAAGCTAGCTAGCTCAAGCTCAAGCTCAAGCTAGCTAGCTAGCTCAAGCTCAAGCTAGCTAGCTAGCTCAAGCTCAAGCTAGCTAGCTAGCTCAAGTTCAAGCTAGCTAGCTAGCTCAAGCTCAAGCTAGCTAGCTCAAGCTCAAGCTAGCTAGCTCAAGCTCAAGCCAGCTAGCTCAAGCTCAAGCTCAAGCTAGCTAGCTAGCTCAAGCTCAAGCTCAAGCTAGCTAGCTAGCTCAAGTTCAAGCTAGCTAGCTAGCTCAAGCTCAAGCTAGCTAGCTCAAGCTCAAGCTAGCTAGCTCAAGCTCAAGCCAGCTAGCTCAAGCTCAATCTCAAGCTAGCTAGCTAGCTCAAGCTCAAGCTAGCTAGCTCAAGCTCAAGCTAGCTAGCTAGCTAGCTCAAGCTCAAGCTCAAGCTAGCTAGCTCAAGCTCAAGCTCAAGCTAGCTAGCTCAAGCTCAAGCTCAAGCTAGCTAGCTCAAGCTCAAGCTCAAGCTAGCTAGCTCAAGCTCAAGCTCAAGCTAGCTAGCTAGCTCAAGCTCAAGCTAGCTAGCTCAAGCTCAAGCTCAAGCTCAAGCTAGCTAGCTAGCTAGCTCAAGCTCAAGCTCAAGCTAGCTAGCTAGCTCAAGCTCAAGCTAGCTAGCTCAAGCTCAAGCCAGCTAGCTCAAGCTCAAGCTCAAGCTAGCTAGCTAGCTCAAGCTCAAGCTAGCTAGCTCAAGCTCAAGCCAGCTAGCTCAAGCTCAAGCTCAAGCTCAAGCTAGCTAGCTAGCTCAAGCTCAAGCTAGATAGCTAGCTCAAGCTAGCTAGCTAGCTCAAGCTCAAGCTCAAGCTAGCTAGCTAGCTAGCTCAAGCTCAAGCTAGCTAGCTCAAGCTCAAGCCAGCTAGCTCAAGCTCAAGCTCAAGCTAGCTAGCTAGCTCAAGCTCAAGCTAGCTAGCTCAAGCTCAAGCTCAAGCGAGCTAGCTAGCTCAAGCTCAAGCTAGCTAGCTAGCTCAAGCTCAAGCTAGCTAACTCAAGCTAACTCAGCTAGCTCAAGCTAACTCAAGCTAGCTAAAGCTAACTCAAGCTAACTCAAGCTAACTCAAGCTAACTCAAGCTAGCTAAAGCTAACTCAAGCTAACTCAAGCTAACCCGAGCTAACTCAAGCTAGCTCAAGCTAACCCAAGCTAGCTAAAGCTAACTCAAGCTAACTCAAGCTAATTCAAGCTAACTCAAGCTAACTCAAGCTAACTCAAGCTAACTCAAGCTAGCTAAAGCTAACTCAAGCTAACTCAAGCTAACTCAAGCTAACCCGAGCTAACTCAAGCTAACTGAAGGTAGCTAAAGCTAGTTCAAGCTAACTCAAGCTAGCTAAAGCTAAGACAAGCTAACTCAAGCTAACTCAAGCTAACTCAAGCTAACTCAAGCTAACTCAAGCTAGTTCAAGCTAACTCAAGCTAACTCAAGCTAACTCAAGCTAGCTAAAGCTAACTCAAGCTAACTCAAGCTAACTCAAGCTAACCCGAGCTAACTCAAGCTAACTCAAGGTAGCTAAAGCTAGTTCAAGCTAACTCAAGCTAGCTAAAGCTAAGACAAGCTAACTCAAGCTAACTCAAGCTAACTCAAGCTAACTCAAGCTAACTCAAGCTAGTTCAAGCTAACTCAAGCTAGCTAAAGCTAACTCAAGCTAACTCAAGCTAACTCAAGCTAGCTCAAGCTAACTCAAGCTAGTTCAAGCTAACTCAAGCTAGCTAAAGCTAACTCAAGCTAACTCAAGCTAACTCAAGCTAACTCAAGCTAGCTAAAGCTAACTCAAGCTAACTCAAGCTAACCCGAGCTAACTCAAGCTAGCTCAAGCTAACCCAAGCTAGCTAAAGCTAACTCAAGCTAACTCAAGCTAATTCAAGCTAACTCAAGCTAACTCAAGCTAACTCAAGCTAACTCAAGCTAGCTAAAGCTAACTCAAGCTAACTCAAGCTAACTCAAGCTAACCCGAGCTAACTCAAGCTAACTCAAGGTAGCTAAAGCTAGTTCAAGCTAACTCAAGCTAGCTAAAGCTAAGACAAGCTAACTCAAGCTAACTCAAGCTAACTCAAGCTAACTCAAGCTAACTCAAGCTAACTCAAGCTAGCTAAAGCTAACTCAAGCTAACTCAAGCTAACTCAAGCTAACCCGAGCTAACTCAAGCTAACTCAAGGTAGCTAAAGCTAGTTCAAGCTAACTCAAGCTAACTCAAGCTAACTCAAGCTAGCTAAAGCTAACTCAAGCTAACTCAAGCTAACCCGAGCTAACTCAAGCTAGCTCAAGCTAACCCAAGCTAGCTAAAGCTAACTCAAGCTAACTCAAGCTAATTCAAGCTAACTCAAGCTAACTCAAGCTAACTCAAGCTAACTCAAGCTAGCTAAAGCTAACTCAAGCTAACTCAAGCTAACTCAAGCTAACCCGAGCTAACTCAAGCTAACTCAAGGTAGCTAAAGCTAGTTCAAGCTAACTCAAGCTAGCTAAAGCTAAGACAAGCTAACTCAAGCTAACTCAAGCTAACTCAAGCTAACTCAAGCTAACTCAAGCTAACTCAAGCTAGCTAAAGCTAACTCAAGCTAACTCAAGCTAACTCAAGCTAACCCGAGCTAACTCAAGCTAACTCAAGGTAGCTAAAGCTAGTTCAAGCTAACTCAAGCTAGCTAAAGCTAAGACAAGCTAACTCAAGCTAACTCAAGCTAACTCAAGCTAACTCAAGCTAGTTCAAGCTAACTCAAGCTAGCTAAAGCTAACTCAAGCTAACTCAAGCTAACTCAAGCTAACTCAAGCTAGCTAAAGCTAACTCAAGCTAACTCAAGCTAACCCGAGCTAACTCAAGCTAGCTCAAGCTAACCCAAGCTAGCTAAAGCTAACTCAAGCTAACTCAAGCTAATTCAAGCTAACTCAAGCTAACTCAAGCTAACTCAAGCTAACTCAAGCTAGCTAAAGCTAACTCAAGCTAACTCAAGCTAACTCAAGCTAACCCGAGCTAACTCAAGCTAACTCAAGGTAGCTAAAGCTAGTTCAAGCTAACTCAAGCTAGCTAAAGCTAAGACAAGCTAACTCAAGCTAACTCAAGCTAACTCAAGCTAACTCAAGCTAACTCAAGCTAGTTCAAGCTAACTCAAGCTAACTCAAGCTAACTCAAGCTAGCTAAAGCTAACTCAAGCTAACTCAAGCTAACTCAAGCTAACCCGAGCTAACTCAAGCTAACTCAAGGTAGCTAAAGCTAGTTCAAGCTAGCTCAAGCTAGCTAAAGCTAAGACAAGCTAACTCAAGCTAACTCAAGCTAACTCAAGCTAGTTCAAGCTAACTCAAGCTAGCCAAAGCTAACTCAAGCTAACTCAAGCTAACTCAAGCTAGCTCAAGCTAACTCAAGCTAGTTCAAGCTAACTCAAGCTAGCTAAAGCTAACTCAAGCTAACTCAAGCTAACTCAAGCTAACTCAAGCTAGCTAAAGCTAACTCAAGCTAACTCAAGCTAACCCGAGCTAACTCAAGCTAGCTCAAGCTAACCCAAGCTAGCTAAAGCTAACTCAAGCTAACTCAAGCTAATTCAAGCTAACTCAAGCTAACTCAAGCTAACTCAAGCTAACTCAAGCTAGCTAAAGCTAACTCAAGCTAACTCAAGCTAACTCAAGCTAACCCGAGCTAACTCAAGCTAACTCAAGGTAGCTAAAGCTAGTTCAAGCTAACTCAAGCTAGCTAAAGCTAAGACAAGCTAACTCAAGCTAACTCAAGCTAACTCAAGCTAACTCAAGCTAACTCAAGCTAACTCAAGCTAGTTCAAGCTAACTCAAGCTAACTCAAGCTAACTCAAGCTAGCTAAAGCTAACTCAAGCTAACTCAAGCTAACTCAAGCTAACCCGAGCTAACTCAAGCTAACTCAAGGTAGCTAAAGCTAGTTCAAGCTAACTCAAGCTAGCTAAAGCTAAGACAAGCTAACTCAAGCTAACTCAAGCTAACTCAAGCTAACTCAAGCTAACTAAAGCTAGTTCAAGCTAACTCAAGCTAGCTAAAGCTAACTCAAGCTAACTCAAGCTAACTCAAGCTAGCTCAAGCTAACTCAAGCTAGTTCAAGCTAACTCAAGCTAGCTAAAGCTAACTCAAGCTAACTCAAGCTAACTCAAGCTAGCTAAAGCTAACTCAAGCTAACTCAAGCTAACCCGAGCTAACTCAAGCTAGCTCAAGCTAACCCAAGCTAGCTAAAGCTAACTCAAGCTAACTCAAGCTAATTCAAGCTAACTCAAGCTAACTCAAGCTAACTCAAGCTAACTCAAGCTAGCTAAAGCTAACTCAAGCTAACTCAAGCTAACTCAAGCTAACCCGAGCTAACTCAAGCTAACTCAAGGTAGCTAAAGCTAGTTCAAGCTAACTCAAGCTAGCTAAAGCTAAGACAAGCTAACTCAAGCTAACTCAAGCTAACTCAAGCTAACTCAAGCTAACTCAAGCTAACTCAAGCTAGTTCAAGCTAACTCAAGCTAACTCAAGCTAACTCAAGCTAGCTAAAGCTAACTCAAGCTAACTCAAGCTAACTCAAGCTAACCCGAGCTAACTCAAGCTAACTCAAGGTAGCTAAAGCTAGTTCAAGCTAGCTCAAGCTAGCTAAAGCTAAGACAAGCTAACTCAAGCTAACTCAAGCTAACTCAAGCTAACTCAAGCTAGTTCAAGCTAACTCAAGCTAGCTAAAGCTAACTCAAGCTAACTCAAGCTAACTCAAGCTAGCTCAAGCTAACTCAAGCTAGTTCAAGCTAACTCAAGCTAGCTAAAGCTAACTCAAGCTAACTCAAGCTAACTCAAGCTAGCTCAAGCTAACTCAAGCTAGTTCAAGCTAACTCAAGCTAGCTAAAGCTAACTCAAGCTAACTCAAGCTAACTCAAGCTAACTCAAGCTAGCTAAAGCTAACTCAAGCTAACTCAAGCTAACCCGAGCTAACTCAAGCTAGCTCAAGCTAACCCAAGCTAGCTAAAGCTAACTCAAGCTAACTCAAGCTAATTCAAGCTAACTCAAGCTAACTCAAGCTAACTCAAGCTAACTCAAGCTAGCTAAAGCTAACTCAAGCTAACTCAAGCTAACTCAAGCTAACCCGAGCTAACTCAAGCTAACTCAAGGTAGCTAAAGCTAGTTCAAGCTAACTCAAGCTAGCTAAAGCTAAGACAAGCTAACTCAAGCTAACTCAAGCTAACTCAAGCTAACTCAAGCTAACTAAAGCTAGTTCAAGCTAACTCAAGCTAGCTAAAGCTAACTCAAGCTAACTCAAGCTAACTCAAGCTAGCTCAAGCTAACTCAAGCTAGTTCAAGCTAACTCAAGCTAGCTAAAGCTAACTCAAGCTAACTCAAGCTAACTCAAGCTAACTCAAGCTAGCTAAAGCTAACTCAAGCTAACTCAAGCTAACCCGAGCTAACTCAAGCTAGCTCAAGCTAACTCAAGCTAGCTAAAGCTAAGACAAGCTAACTCAAGCTAACTCAAGCTAACTCAAGCTAACTCAAGCTAACTCAAGCTAACTCAAGCTAGCTAAAGCTAACTCAAGCTAACTCAAGCTAACTCAAGCTAACCCGAGCTAACTCAAGCTAACTCAAGGTAGCTAAAGCTAGTTCAAGCTAACTCAAGCTAGCTAAAGCTAAGACAAGCTAACTCAAGCTAACTCAAGCTAACTCAAGCTAACTCAAGCTAGTTCAAGCTAACTCAAGCTAGCTAAAGCTAACTCAAGCTAACTCAAGCTAACTCAAGCTAACTCAAGCTAGCTAAAGCTAACTCAAGCTAACTCAAGCTAACCCGAGCTAACTCAAGCTAGCTCAAGCTAACCCAAGCTAGCTAAAGCTAACTCAAGCTAACTCAAGCTAATTCAAGCTAACTCAAGCTAACTCAAGCTAACTCAAGCTAACTCAAGCTAGCTAAAGCTAACTCAAGCTAACTCAAGCTAACTCAAGCTAACCCGAGCTAACTCAAGCTAACTCAAGGTAGCTAAAGCTAGTTCAAGCTAACTCAAGCTAGCTAAAGCTAAGACAAGCTAACTCAAGCTAACTCAAGCTAACTCAAGCTAACTCAAGCTAACTCAAGCTAGTTCAAGCTAACTCAAGCTAACTCAAGCTAACTCAAGCTAGCTAAAGCTAACTCAAGCTAACTCAAGCTAACTCAAGCTAACCCGAGCTAACTCAAGCTAACTCAAGGTAGCTAAAGCTAGTTCAAGCTAGCTCAAGCTAGCTAAAGCTAAGACAAGCTAACTCAAGCTAATTCAAGCTAACTCAAGCTAACTCAAGCTAATTCAAGCTAACTCAAGCTAACTCAAGCTAACTCAAGCTAACTCAAGCTAGCTAAAGCTAACTCAAGCTAACTCAAGCTAACTCAAGCTAACCCGAGCTAACTCAAGCTAACTCAAGGTAGCTAAAGCTAGTTCAAGCTAACTCAAGCTAGCTAAAGCTAAGACAAGCTAACTCAAGCTAACTCAAGCTAACTCAAGCTAACTCAAGCTAACTAAAGCTAGTTCAAGCTAACTCAAGCTAGCTAAAGCTAACTCAAGCTAACTCAAGCTAACTCAAGCTAGCTCAAGCTAACTCAAGCTAGTTCAAGCTAACTCAAGCTAGCTAAAGCTAACTCAAGCTAACTCAAGCTAACTCAAGCTAACTCAAGCTAGCTAAAGCTAACTCAAGCTAACTCAAGCTAACCCGAGCTAACTCAAGCTAGCTCAAGCTAACTCAAGCTAGCTAAAGCTAAGACAAGCTAACTCAAGCTAACTCAAGCTAACTCAAGCTAACTCAAGCTAACTCAAGCTAACTCAAGCTAGCTAAAGCTAACTCAAGCTAACTCAAGCTAACTCAAGCTAACCCGAGCTAACTCAAGCTAACTCAAGGTAGCTAAAGCTAGTTCAAGCTAACTCAAGCTAGCTAAAGCTAAGACAAGCTAACTCAAGCTAACTCAAGCTAACTCAAGCTAACTCAAGCTAGTTCAAGCTAACTCAAGCTAGCTAAAGCTAACTCAAGCTAACTCAAGCTAACTCAAGCTAACTCAAGCTAGCTAAAGCTAACTCAAGCTAACTCAAGCTAACCCGAGCTAACTCAAGCTAGCTCAAGCTAACCCAAGCTAGCTAAAGCTAACTCAAGCTAACTCAAGCTAATTCAAGCTAACTCAAGCTAACTCAAGCTAACTCAAGCTAACTCAAGCTAGCTAAAGCTAACTCAAGCTAACTCAAGCTAACTCAAGCTAACCCGAGCTAACTCAAGCTAACTCAAGGTAGCTAAAGCTAGTTCAAGCTAACTCAAGCTAGCTAAAGCTAAGACAAGCTAACTCAAGCTAACTCAAGCTAACTCAAGCTAACTCAAGCTAACTCAAGCTAGTTCAAGCTAACTCAAGCTAACTCAAGCTAACTCAAGCTAGCTAAAGCTAACTCAAGCTAACTCAAGCTAACTCAAGCTAACCCGAGCTAACTCAAGCTAACTCAAGGTAGCTAAAGCTAGTTCAAGCTAGCTCAAGCTAGCTAAAGCTAAGACAAGCTAACTCAAGCTAACTCAAGCTAACTCAAGCTAGTTCAAGCTAACTCAAGCTAGCCAAAGCTAACTCAAGCTAACTCAAGCTAACTCAAGCTAGCTCAAGCTAACTCAAGCTAGTTCAAGCTAACTCAAGCTAGCTAAAGCTAACTCAAGCTAACTCAAGCTAACTCAAGCTAACTCAAGCTAGCTAAAGCTAACTCAAGCTAACTCAAGCTAACCAGAGCTAACTCAAGCTAGCTCAAGCTAACCCAAGCTAGCTAAAGCTAACTCAAGCTAACTCAAGCTAATTCAAGCTAACTCAAGCTAACTCAAGCTAACTCAAGCTAACTCAAGCTAGCTAAAGCTAACTCAAGCTAACTCAAGCTAACTCAAGCTAACCCGAGCTAACTCAAGCTAACTCAAGGTAGCTAAAGCTAGTTCAAGCTAACTCAAGCTAGCTAAAGCTAAGACAAGCTAACTCAAGCTAACTCAAGCTAACTCAAGCTAACTCAAGCTAACTCAAGCTAACTCAAGCTAGTTCAAGCTAACTCAAGCTAACTCAAGCTAACTCAAGCTAGCTAAAGCTAACTCAAGCTAACTCAAGCTAACTCAAGCTAACCCGAGCTAACTCAAGCTAACTCAAGGTAGCTAAAGCTAGTTCAAGCTAACTCAAGCTAGCTAAAGCTAAGACAAGCTAACTCAAGCTAACTCAAGCTAACTCAAGCTAACTCAAGCTAACTAAAGCTAGTTCAAGCTAACTCAAGCTAGCTAAAGCTAACTCAAGCTAACTCAAGCTAACTCAAGCTAGCTCAAGCTAACTCAAGCTAGTTCAAGCTAACTCAAGCTAGCTAAAGCTAACTCAAGCTAACTCAAGCTAACTCAAGCTAGCTAAAGCTAACTCAAGCTAACTCAAGCTAACCCGAGCTAACTCAAGCTAGCTCAAGCTAACCCAAGCTAGCTAAAGCTAACTCAAGCTAACTCAAGCTAATTCAAGCTAACTCAAGCTAACTCAAGCTAACTCAAGCTAACTCAAGCTAGCTAAAGCTAACTCAAGCTAACTCAAGCTAACTCAAGCTAACCCGAGCTAACTCAAGCTAACTCAAGGTAGCTAAAGCTAGTTCAAGCTAACTCAAGCTAGCTAAAGCTAAGACAAGCTAACTCAAGCTAACTCAAGCTAACTCAAGCTAACTCAAGCTAACTCAAGCTAACTCAAGCTAGTTCAAGCTAACTCAAGCTAACTCAAGCTAACTCAAGCTAGCTAAAGCTAACTCAAGCTAACTCAAGCTAACTCAAGCTAACCCGAGCTAACTCAAGCTAACTCAAGGTAGCTAAAGCTAGTTCAAGCTAGCTCAAGCTAGCTAAAGCTAAGACAAGCTAACTCAAGCTAACTCAAGCTAACTCAAGCTAACTCAAGCTAGTTCAAGCTAACTCAAGCTAGCTAAAGCTAACTCAAGCTAACTCAAGCTAACTCAAGCTAGCTCAAGCTAACTCAAGCTAGTTCAAGCTAACTCAAGCTAGCTAAAGCTAACTCAAGCTAACTCAAGCTAACTCAAGCTAGCTCAAGCTAACTCAAGCTAGTTCAAGCTAACTCAAGCTAGCTAAAGCTAACTCAAGCTAACTCAAGCTAACTCAAGCTAACTCAAGCTAGCTAAAGCTAACTCAAGCTAACTCAAGCTAACCCGAGCTAACTCAAGCTAGCTCAAGCTAACCCAAGCTAGCTAAAGCTAACTCAAGCTAACTCAAGCTAATTCAAGCTAACTCAAGCTAACTCAAGCTAACTCAAGCTAACTCAAGCTAGCTAAAGCTAACTCAAGCTAACTCAAGCTAACTCAAGCTAACCCGAGCTAACTCAAGCTAACTCAAGGTAGCTAAAGCTAGTTCAAGCTAACTCAAGCTAGCTAAAGCTAAGACAAGCTAACTCAAGCTAACTCAAGCTAACTCAAGCTAACTCAAGCTAACTAAAGCTAGTTCAAGCTAACTCAAGCTAGCTAAAGCTAACTCAAGCTAACTCAAGCTAACTCAAGCTAGCTCAAGCTAACTCAAGCTAGTTCAAGCTAACTCAAGCTAGCTAAAGCTAACTCAAGCTAACTCAAGCTAACTCAAGCTAACTCAAGCTAGCTAAAGCTAACTCAAGCTAACTCAAGCTAACCCGAGCTAACTCAAGCTAGCTCAAGCTAACCCAAGCTAGCTAAAGCTAACTCAAGCTAACTCAAGCTAATTCAAGCTAACTCAAGCTAACTCAAGCTAACTCAAGCTAACTCAAGCTAGCTAAAGCTAACTCAAGCTAACTCAAGCTAACTCAAGCTAACCCGAGCTAACTCAAGCTAACTCAAGGTAGCTAAAGCTAGTTCAAGCTAACTCAAGCTAGCTAAAGCTAAGACAAGCTAACTCAAGCTAACTCAAGCTAACTCAAGCTAACTCAAGCTAACTCAAGCTAACTCAAGCTAGTTCAAGCTAACTCAAGCTAACTCAAGCTAACTCAAGCTAGCTAAAGCTAACTCAAGCTAACTCAAGCTAACTCAAGCTAACCCGAGCTAACTCAAGCTAACTCAAGGTAGCTAAAGCTAGTTCAAGCTAGCTCAAGCTAGCTAAAGCTAAGACAAGCTAACTCAAGCTAACTCAAGCTAACTCAAGCTAACTCAAGCTAGTTCAAGCTAACTCAAGCTAGCTAAAGCTAACTCAAGCTAACTCAAGCTAACTCAAGCTAGCTCAAGCTAACTCAAGCTAGTTCAAGCTAACTCAAGCTAGCTAAAGCTAACTCAAGCTAACTCAAGCTAACTCAAGCTAGCTCAAGCTAACTCAAGCTAACTCAAGCTAACTCAAGCTAACCCGAGCTAACTCAAGCTAACTCAAGGTAGCTAAAGCTAGTTCAAGCTAGCTCAAGCTAGCTAAAGCTAAGACAAGCTAACTCAAGCTAACTCAAGCTAACTCAAGCTAACTCAAGCTAACTCAAGCTAACTCAAGCTAGTTCAAGCTAACTCAAGCTAACTCAAGCTAACTCAAGCTAGCTAAAGCTAACTCAAGCTAACTCAAGCTAACTCAAGCTAACCCGAGCTAACTCAAGCTAACTCAAGGTAGCTAAAGCTAGTTCAAGCTAGCTCAAGCTAGCTAAAGCTAAGACAAGCTAACTCAAGCTAACTCAAGCTAACTCAAGCTAACTCAAGCTAGTTCAAGCTAACTCAAGCTAGCTAAAGCTAACTCAAGCTAACTCAAGCTAACTCAAGCTAGCTCAAGCTAACTCAAGCTAGTTCAAGCTAACTCAAGCTAGCTAAAGCTAACTCAAGCTAACTCAAGCTAACTCAAGCTAGCTCAAGCTAACTCAAGCTAACTCAAGCTAACTCAAGCTAACCCGAGCTAACTCAAGCTAACTCAAGGTAGCTAAAGCTAGTTCAAGCTAGCTCAAGCTAGCTAAAGCTAAGACAAGCTAACTCAAGCTAACTCAAGCTAACTCAAGCTAACTCAAGCTAGTTCAAGCTAACTCAAGCTAGCTAAAGCTAACTCAAGCTAACTCAAGCTAACTCAAGCTAGCTCAAGCTAACTCAAGCTAGTTCAAG
>NW_027450331.1:12500-37500 GCF_964194025.1 Convolutriloba macropyga | reverse complement strand
CGCCGGTTCTGCTTACCAAAAGCGGCCCACAAAAAGCTTGCATTCATAGTCCAAGTGCAATTAAGTCACAAGGACATCTCACCGATTTATAGTTTGAGAATAGGTGAAGGAAAAATTTTCCCCCATTCCTCTAATCATTCGCTTTAACCGATGAAATTGCTTTGCGAAGATTTTTCAATCTTGCTCAAGCTTTTGCTATCCTGAGGGAAACTTCGGAGGAAACCAGCTACTAGATGGTTCGATTAGTCTTTCGCCCCTATGCTCAGGTCAGACGATCGATTTGCACGTCAGAACCGCTTCGGGCTTCCACCATGGTTTCCCGTGGCTTCGCCCTGCCCAAGCATAGATCACCATCTTTCGGGTCGTGTGCTACTTGCTCTGGATCAGTCATGCAATAAGAGCAAAACCGTCCGTGGTTGCGGGACACCGAATCGGCGCCCTCACCACACAAAGTAGTGCAATTCATAAAAATTACACTGTTCACTTTCATTTCGCGTGTGCGCTTTCAATGAGCGACAACACTTGCAAGCAACTCACACTCCTTGGTCCGTGTTTCAAGACGGGCTGTAGAGAGCATTGAATAGGAAGTTGAGGTCAGACAGGCAATCAAGATCAATTTATCTCATTTTGTTTAGAATCAACAAGAAGAATTCCGAGGAAAACTTCTGCTCGATTCATTAACAAGATTTGCCAAAAGACGACAACTACACTACTCGGTAGCCGAGAATATAATATCAAGGCATTGAGTATGGTAACGCTCACTCCAGTTCCCCTTCAACAGTTTCACGTACTTTTCACTCTCTCTTCAGAGTGCTTTTCAACTTTCCCTCACGGTACTTGTTTACTATCGGTCTCGCTTTATAATTAGCTTTTGGAGAGACATATCTCCAGCTTCGAGTTGCACTTTCAAACAACTCTACTCATAGGAATGAGCCATTATGACTGGTATCGAAAATGACCTTTACAGGATTTTCACCTTCTTTGATGCTACTTTCCAGTAGACATCAGGACAAATTCACCAGTCTAGCATCAAACCATACCGGACACCGAGAAATGTTGCCATTTCTCTTCCCGATGAGCTTTTCCCTGTTCATTCGCCATTACTAAGGGATTCTCAGTTGATTTCTTTTCCTCCCCTTACTGATATGCTTAAGTTAAGGGGGTTCTCTCGCCCAATTCAGGTTATGTAGTTGATTGTCTCTTAATTGGTTCACTGACCAATATGAGACAGAAACCGATTCAGCAGTTTTGTTCGCTACTACTATCAAACACAGGTCGAAGTTTCCATTCAGTCATTAATTCCAACTTTCAAATGTTGTTGTTTCAGCTTTCGCTTACTAGAAGCAACATAATACTCGCTGCAATACAGACCTCGGGAAACCCTCACCGTGAATAAGGTTCACTCACATATTTCACTACATTTTGCGTGGGATTGGAGATGAGGCTACTCGTTCTTGCTCAGTACTAGGCTGAAAATTAACGAAACTTCGTTACAAACGTTCACATGTTGATGTTTCCGCTTTCGCGTACTCGAAACAACATAATACTAGTCTTTGTAATTTAGTTTCATAATTTCAACTGTTCTCATGCAGAATTTTTGCTCATTCTTATCCCAAATTTTGACCTGGCTACTAGTTACACTCCTTGTACTTATTGCAAAATGACCACAAATTTCAACAGCTTTCACATGTTGCTGTTTCGGCTTTCGCTTACTACAGTCAACATAATACTCGTTGCAAAATAAGTGCTCGGCATCTGCAATTTTCCAAAGACGAAGTTTCGCCAGTTCAATTTTCGCTCGCCAATTATGGCTACTAATTCACACGGTACTGAGCTCAACAACATTAAATTTGTTCAGCAAGACTTTCACATGTTGATGTTTTGGCTTTCGCCTACTAGAAGCAACATAATACTCGTCTTGTTAGCTCATTCAATGAGAATAGCTTTTCCCGTTGAGAATTTTTGCCTTCAATTGGCGTTGTAGTGAGTTTGGCTACTCAGATCACCAAATACTTGTGACAATTCGAACCAGAAATGTTTTCAATTTTCACATGCTGATGTTTCGGATTCAACCTACTAGAAGCAGCATAATACTTGTATTCAACAATTTCTGTATCAAATCCCAGTTTTCTCTGGTGCATCTTTGCCAAACTATTCCAAACTGCCTGAGTCTGAATACCAATTACAGGTACTAGTAAATGCACGTTACTAAGGACTATATAGTTCTAGGTTACTGTACACAACGACGTTCACATGTTGATGTTTCAGCTGCCGCTTACTAGAAACAACATAATACTTATCGTGCATACCTTTCCATAACTTGTCCTTTTCAGATGCATTAGTTTCCCTTTGTCTTGGCTTCTACAGTCAGACTGGCTACTAGTAACAGCACAGTACTAATCACATATCGTTCTACAGTTTGCAGACAACTTTCACATGTTGATGTTTCAGCTTTCGCCTACTAGAAACAACATAATACTCGCTGTATACATTTGTAGTTCTCTATGTAACTTTCATGTGAAGAAGTTTCGCCAGTCTTTTTGACTGTCTCAAATCTGAGTCATGCTTAGGCTACTAGTTGCTTCATAGTACTTATCGCCTCGAGATCATTGAACAAAACTTGATTTTCACATGTTGCTGTTTCAGCTTCCGCTTACTAGAAACAACATAATACTAGTCTCATTAAGTTCCGTCTCTTTGCAATTTTCTTATGAAGAAAATTCGCCATCACAATGACTCCAGCAGTTCTTGATCAAGGAATGCAATCATTGATCAGAATGCTATTATTTGAATCGGTTCTGCTTTAAGTGTTCCAATTTTATTGGAAGCACCAACAATAGAACATCAATGTGTTCAATCGAGAGTTATATAACCCTGAATCGGACGCAGTCAACAGCCGAAGCCGAGACCGCCTTTTGCGTTAGAGAGGTCGGTAAACAAATCTTGCGATTCATACCGAATTAACACATATAGCTGTGCTCCTCTTCGTAAAGCGAGCCAAGTGATCCCCTGTTGAAGGATGTATTTGGACCAATCTAGTAGCATTTGGTTTCCAACAAGCTCTCCCAAGTTAGCTTACTTATTGGGCTTTTCAACCAATTCGGTTGGCTACAAGCATCATCAAAGTACTAGCCACAGTTTGATCGCAAAATTCTACGACTTTCACATGTTGATGTTTCGGCTTGCGCTTAGCCTACTATAAGCAACATAATACTAGTCATATCATAGAGCGTGATCAGCTTGTGACGTTCTCATGATGAAGTTTCACCAACAGTGTCTCACTTCGAGCTTAAATCCAGCTACTAGTAACTACACAGTACTGACTGCAACGATAACTTTTATCTATACCTTTCACATGCTGCGCTTTCGGCCAGGGCCTACTAACGTCAACATAATACTCGATATAAACTTTTGTTCATGATGCAGCTTCCCCATGCAGAAGTTTCGCCTTCAAATGCTCTCTTGGCCATATGACGTAAGAAAAGGTTACTAGTAACATCACAGTACTAGCCACAGTTTGATTGCAAAATTCTACGACTTTCACATGTTGATGTTTCGGCTTGCGCTTAGCCTACTAGAAGCAACATAATACTAGTCATATCATAGAGCGTGATCAGCTTGTGACGTTCTCATGATGAAGTTTCACCAACAGTGTCTCATTTCGAGCTTAAATCCAGCTACTAGTAACTACACAGTACTGACTGCAACGCTAACTTTTATCTATACCTTTCACATGCTGCGCTTTCGGCCAGGGCCTACTAACGTCAACATAATACTCGATATAAACTTTTGTTCATGATGCAGCTTCCCCATGCAGAAGTTTCGCCTTCAAATGCTCTCTTGGCCATATGACGTAACACAAGGTTACTAGTAACATCACAGTACTAGCCACAATTTGATCGCAAAATTCTACGACTTTCACATGTTGATGTTTCGGCTTGCGCTTAGCCTACTAGAAGCAACATAATACTAGTCATATCATGGAGCGTGATCAGCTTGTGACGTTCTCATGATGAAGTTTCACCAACAGTGTCTCATTTCGAGCTTAAATCCAGCTACTAGTAACTACACAGTACTGACTGCAACGATAACTTTTATCTATACCTTTCACATGCTGCGCTTTCGGCCAGGGCCTACTAATGTCAACATAATACTCGATATAAACTTTTGTTCATGATGCAGCTTCCCCATGCAGAAGTTTCGCCTTCAAATGCTCTCTTGGCCATATGACGTAACACAAGGTTACTAGTAACATCACAGTACTAGCCACAATTTGATCGCAAAATTCTACGACTTTCACATGTTGATGTTTCGGCTTGCGCTTAGCCTACTAGAAGCAACATAATACTAGTCATATCATAGAGCTTGATCAGCTTGTGACATTCTCATGATGAAGTTTCACCAACAGTGTCTCATTTTGAGCTTAAATCCAGCTACTAGTAACTACACAGTACTGACTGCAACAATAACTTTTATCTATACCTTTCACATGCTGCGTTTTCGGCCAAGGCCTACTAACGTCAACATAATACTCGATATAAAATTTTGATCATGATGCAGCTTTCCCATGCAGAAGTTTCGCCTTCAAATGCTCTCTTGGCCATATGACGGAACACCAGGTTACTAGTAACATCACAGTACTAGCCACAGTTTGATTGCAAAATTCTACGACTTTCACATGTTGATGTTTCGGCTTGCGCTTAGCCTACTAGAAGCAACATAATACTAGTCATATCATAGAGCGTGATCAGCTTGTGACGTTCTCATGATGAAGTTTCACCAATAGTGTTTCATTCGAATTGGTTCTGCTTTAAGCTCTCCAATTGTTTTGGATGAACCAGTTTTGCCCTTCGAAGCCACTTTTGTGAGCTTTTGTGGGTCTTTACCAAGAGGATATACCTCAAGGCCTCTTTCAATTCCTTTAAGTTCTTTCAACTCCTTTACAGTTTCTAGGTTCACATAGCTGCAAACCTTATTTCTAGTTTTAAGTCTGGCCAACTTGGGGAGAGTTGGTGCAGACCGTGACCAATTCTAGTAGGATGCCACAACAAGAATGTGATCAACTTAGCTTGTCGATGAACCTGCCCCACATTCAAACAACTCTATCGCCTTTTCCTCGTATAGTTATATGCGAGGGCCTCTCATAGAGAGCGCTGTTAGCAACCTTTTCCACATAGACGATAAAGTTGTGAGTGTTTTGCACATGGCTGTTGTCATCACCACGTGACGAGTCAACTCAGCTTGACTCTCTACACTCCGACAAGCTTTGCACATACGCCTTTAGTTCAGTATGTGTCTTTAATCTGACTCCGGTGCCTCAAGCCGGAAAAATTGTCAGATTATGATCATTATCGGTTAGTCATCCCGATGCAAGATCGTATCGTACTGTCTTTGTCTACCTCCAGATTCCGAAGAACAGGAGGAGACTCTCCCAGACCTACATATCTGGGAGAATGTTCAGAGGGCGAGAAGCTGTGGATTACTCTCCCCTAAGAACTGACTAAACTTTACCCTCGTCCAAGGTAAGTTTATTTTAGCTAGCCTTCTATGTAAAGGATCTGAGGCTAAGCTGTGTTTTTTCGAGCCTTTGGCTCGGAGCAAGTTCAGTGGGCGCCCCGAGTAGCTCAACTCTTTCCCACTGAACAGCGCAACGCTCTGTCACTCGCTGGGATTTTTGCGTGTCGGTTCTAACCACGCGACTTGTGGACCTTTTTAGGCCTTTCTCATTCACAAGTCTATAGCTGGGCTTCTATAACCCAGCTTCTGAGATCTAGATAGCTGCAGTTCTGCTAGGCTGCTTTTGCTAACTAGTCTCCCTTTAAGCAGTCCCTTGCCATGACTGCTGAACTATGTATCCACACAAGTAGTTTTTGAGCTCGATACATAATTCGAGATTGGTTGCCAAGCAATCTCTAGCGACAGAGCGTCATGCGCACTACAGACATGGCCTCTACCAGCAGCCATGCCCGAAGGAATCAATCACTGATCCTTCCGCAGGTTCCCCTACGGAAACCTTGTTACGACTTTTACTTCCTCTAGACAATTAAGCTCGATCCGCTTCATCCCGTTGCCGGAGACCGAAGTCCCAACAGTAGGAATTTGCAATTCTTGCTTAACTATCCAATCAGTAGTAGCGACGGGCGGTGTGTACAAAGGGCAGGGACGTAATCCCTATGAGTTGTTGACTCATAAGTACCAGGAATTCCTGGTTCACGTCTGCAAGTTACAACAGACGATCCCCTTGAAGCGCTGTACTTTTCTCTGATTGCCCAGTCCATTTCGGACCAAGGGCTGAGTACTCAATCTAAAAGTACACAGTGTAGCGCGCGTGCAGTCCAGAACATCTAAGGGCATCACAGACCTGTTATAGCCTCACTTCATCTGCGGTATTTAATTCCGCATAGTTCCTCTAAGAAGTGTTTGAATTCACATATAGTGAATTTCATTATTTAGATGGAGAAGATCTCGTTCGTTATCGGAATTAACCAGACAGATCACTCCACTAACTAAGAACGGCCATGCACCACCGCCCATATAATCATGAAAGATATTCAATCTGTCAATCCTTAAGATGTCTGGACCGGGTGAGTTTTCCCGTGTTGAGTCAAATTAAGCCGCAGGCTCCACTCCTGGTGGTGCCCTTCCGTCAATTCCTTTAAGTTTCGATTTTGCAACCATACTTCCCCCGGAACCAATAAACTTTGGTTTCCCGGTTAATCTCTTGCCAAGTCAAGATCGACTTTGACAAATTGTAGGTTGGTATAGTTTATGGTCAGAATTACGAGGGTATCTAATCCTCTTCAATACTCTGACTTTCGTTCTTGATTAATGAAAACATTCTTGGCAAATGCTTTCGCAGTAGTTTGTCTTGCCACGATCCAAGAATTTCACCTCTAACGTAGCAATACAAATGCCCCCGTCTGTTCCTTTCAATCATTACCGCACTCAGCCAACCGGCATCAATCGAGTAGCGGGTCATTCTCCATTATTCCATGCTTTATTATTCGATCCCAAAGGATGCTTTGAACACTCTAATTTTCTCAGGGTGAAAACACCGTTTCCACAGTTCGTCACATTTAAGTGCAAACTATTTCTTCGATGCGAAGGATGAGCGGAACGAGTCAACAGATTTAACTGAAGACCATGTTGCCGTTCTACTCAAACAGATCCAACTATGAGCTTTTTAAACGCAGCAACTATTGCATACGCTTGTAGAGGCTGGTATTACCGCGGCTGCTGGCACCAGACTTGCCCTCTACTCGTTCATCAATGGAGCTTTTAAGTCCATTCCATTCTGATTACAAACCATAAAGGTTCATATCATTATTTCTAGTCACTACCTCCTCGTGCGGAGAGTGGGTAATTTGCGTGCCTGCTGCCTTCCTTGGATGTGGTAGCCGTTTCTAAGGCTCCCTCTCCGGAATCGAACCCTGATTCCCCGTTACCCGTCACAACCATGGTAGTCCGTTACACTACCATCATAGGTTGATAGGTCAGAAATTCGGAAGTTCCGTCCCCAAGCCGAAGCTATCTGGGATCTTTCAGTTACTAGGACTCATCACGGGATGTGTCTGTACTTAGCAAATCACCCGGTGTAGTCTTGTAAAAGTCTCCGACAGTGTCGGACAATCAGCATGCATTAGCTGCAGGGTTACCGCAGTTATTCATTTAGCTTGCAAATCAACTAATAGATAGTAACTGATTTAATGAGCCATTCGCGGTTCCACTTTTTCAAGCTTCGCTTGCACATGCATGGCTTAGTCTTTCAGACAAGCATATGGCAACTGACAGGATCAATCAGTTTAATTGTACTTTGAACAATCTTTCGATTTGTTCGAATTTAGAAAGACATAGCCTTGCGGCCTCGTCAATCTTGCTTTGAGCTTTTTAAATCACGAAGAGTTTCAATGCATGCTTTGGCATGGCTACTAGTTACTACACAGTACTCTACACACTTAGAGTTACCCACGATTACACATTTCACATGCTGATGTTTCGGCTCGCGCGTACTAGAAACAGCATAATACTATGTGTACTGGTAGATAGCGCTCTGTGAGCATTTCCCATGAGCAGGTTTTGCCCTCCAAATCTCTGTTCTACTGTTACCAATACCGGCTAACAACTGTATCATACTAGGGAGAATTGACTCATGATTTAAAAACCAGATGTTCACATGTCGATGTTTCGGCTCTCGCCTACTAGAAACAACATAATACTAGTCTGTTAAAAATCTCAATCACGCCGCCTCTTCAGATACAGAAGTTTTACCTTTTATTGGTTAGAGAACAGCTTTCCAGCTGTCGACATGGTTACTAGTAACAACACCGTACTCAACACAAAAACTTTTCAACTTCACAACTTTCACATGCTGATGTTTCTGCTTTCGCATACTAGAAACAGCATAATACTTATTGTTTTGTCAAGTAATTTGTGTGTCTTTCCCATGTGAAGTTTCACCGGTCAACAATGTTTCCCTGACCAATTACGGCTACTAGTAGCTGTATAATACTAGGGAAAATGATTGAGGATTTAATATCAGATTTTCACATGTTGATGTTTCGGCTTTCGCCTACTAGAAACAACATAATACTAGTCTGCTAAGAAATCTCGCTCAAATTGCCTTTTCACATACAGAAGTTTCACCTTCTATTGGTTAGAGAACAGTTCTCAGCTGTCGACATGGTTACTAGTAACAACATCGTACTCAACACAAAAATTCTTCAACTTCACAACTTTCACATGCTGATGTTTCTGCTTTCGCGTACTAGAAACAGCATAATACTTATTGCTTTGTCAAGAAGTGTGTGTGTCTTTCCCATGCGAAAGTTTCACCGGTCAGCAATAATTGCCGTGTCCAATTAAGGTTACTCATAGCTGTATAATACTAGGGAAAATGATTGAGGATTTAATATCAGATTTTCACATGTTGATGTTTCGGCTTTCGCCTACTAGAAACAACATAATACTAGTCTGCTAATAAATCTCGCTCAAATTGCCTTTTCACATACAGAAGTTTCACCTCTTCTTGGTCACTGTACAGATGATGCTGTCTGTTCTTTATTTGGTTCTGCTTATTATAAGGAGGGGCATCACTCCTTCCTCCTTGGTTTGCATGCATTAAGCCTGCTTTGTGAAAAGCGTATCTTTCTAGCTTTTCTTCGCCTTACTCGAGTAGGACGATACAATCCAGACATTAGTCAGTCTTGGTGTAAAGTCACTGAGTATTATTCGGTTCTGCTTTATTCAGCAATATGCTGTATAATTGTTGTAATTTGCGAACATATTTGTTCTCAGTTCCGAACTACTAGCGACGACAGATTACCAGCGGTCATGAGCCATCAAGGTAGTTCTTTGGTGCATCAAGTAGAGAGGTGCCATCAAACAACACTTCCCTAATAATGCTACACACATAGAATTTGCTACAGTGCAGCTTTTTACTTTGCAAAATTTGCGCACAAATTTTGCATAGAATAAATGTTTTATCAAGATTTTTAGATCCCCTCCCTTGAGAGAACGTTACTCCTTTAAGTGAACACCCCGCGGCGTCCTGTTCTTATTGCTTATAACCATTTCGCAAGCCGGAGGCATAATGCACTACGCAAGCCGCTACTTTGGCACAGAGGCACCTAGTTTTACACCCGGGACTTCAGGTGGCCCAGTTTTACACCCAGTACAGCGGTGCCAGTTGGTAACCCGGTGGATCCTCGGAGACCAGACATGATCATAGATCAAACCCGATGTATGCTACTCCTGAACGTATAGTATCTCCACTGTGCAATGAAATTATCGTTCGTTTCGGGCCTTCCTATACGTTCAGCAGACAATCGCTAGGAATTCACCTCGTGACCCGTGGTGACCACACTGGATTTCAAGTTTATTGATTTGGACAGACCTGTCATTTATTTTGCTTTTCAGCTTCAGTTCTGCTCGATCTAGCTTGCCTAAGGCTTGATCTCGCTTTGCTCACCCCTGTAGGAGCCTCTACTAGTACCACTCGGAGTAATGGGGAATCCACCAGACCTAATCGATGAATGCCATCAAACAACAAACATCATACCCGGCTTCATCAGGCATATTTTATTACTTCCGAGAGGTACTTTAGTATCAGATCTTTCTCCATGCCTCTTATGAGGACCCGTCAGACCTTTCGGTTTATCGTTTAGCTTCAGTCCTGCTCGATCTAGCTTTCCCAAGGCTCGATCTAGCTCTATTCGCCCCACTAGAGGGCTCTCTAAGACCCCTCGGTCTTAGTGTTAGCTCCGGTACTGCTCGGTCGTGCTTGCTGAAGGCCCGACCCAGCTTTAGTTAGATTCTCGTACTTTCTCTTGGCCTCTCTAGGAGGACCAGACAGACCTCTCGGTCTATCGTTTAGCTTCAGTCCTGCTCGATCTAGCTTGCCCAAGGCTTGATCAAGCTCTATTCGCCCCGCTAGAGGGCTCTCTAAGACCCCTCGGTCTTAGTGTTATCTTCTGTAATGCCTAACCAAGCTTACTACAGGCCTTGGTCAGGTCTTTATCGGTCACCGATTAGTAACAGACCAATCATAGGGCCTTCCACCCTATCCGGGTTGAGGTCTTTAGTCCAGCCATATTTTGACAAGACACCTCTCCCTAATAATGCCCCACACATAGAATTACTGTCCATGCAGTATTTAACTTGTGTTTTTTTCTAAAATTTGATTTTCACTTTTTGGAGGTTCATTTGCTCCTCTGACACTCTTTCAGCTTCAATCTTACTCGATCTAGCTTTCCCAAGGCTCGATCTAGCTCTATTCGCCCCACTAGAGGGCTCTCTAAGACACTTCGGTCTTAGTGTTAGCTCCGGTCTTGCTCAATCGTGCTTGCTGAAGGCGCGATCAAGCTTTAGTTAGCTTCTCGTACTTCCTCTTGGCCTCTCTAGGAGGACCAGACAGACCTCTCGGTCTATCGTTTAGCTTCAGTCCTGCTCGATCTAGCTTTCCCAAGGCTCGATCTAGCTCTATTCGCCCTGCTAGAGGGCTCTCTAAGACCCCTCGGTCTTAGTGTTAGCTCCGGTACAGCTCGGTCGTGCTTGCTGAAGGCCCGATCAAGCTTTAGTTAGATTCTCGTACTTTCTCTTGGCCTCTCTAGGAGGACCAGACAGACCTCTCGGTCTATCGTTTAGCTTCAGTCCTGCTTGATCTAGCTTTCCCAAGGCTCGATCTAGCTCTATTCGCCCTGCTAGAGGGCTCTCTAAGACCCCTCGGTCTTAGTGTTAGCTCCGGTACAGCTCGGTCGTGCTTGCTGAAGGCCCGATCAAGCTTTAGTTAGCTTCTCGTACTTTCTCTTGGCCTCTCTAGGAGGACCAGACAGACCTCTCGGTCTATCGTTTAGCTTCAGTCCTGCTCGATCTAGCTTTCCCAAGGCTCGATCTAGATCTATTCGCCCTGCTAGAGGGCTCTCTAAGACCCCTCGGTCTTAGTGTTAGCTCCGGTACAGCTCGGTCGTGCTTGCTGAAGGCCTGATCAAGCTTTAGTTAGCTTCTCGTACTTTCTCTTGGCCTCTCTAGGAGGACCAGACAGACCTTTCGGTCTCTTGCTTAGCTTCAGTCCTGCTCGATCTAGCTTTCCCAAGGCTCGATCTAGCTCTATTCGCCCCGCTAGAGGGCTCTCTAAGACCCCTCGGTCTTAGTGTTAACTCCTGTAATGCCTAACCAAGCTTACTACAGGCCTTGGTCAGGTCTTTATCGGTCACCGATTAGTAACAGACCGATCATGGGGCCTTCCACCCTATCCGGGTTGAGGTCTTTAGTCCAGCCATATTTTGACAAGACACCTCCCCCTAATAATGCCCCACACATAGAAATACTGTCCATGCAGTATTTAACTTGTGTTTTTTCTAAAATTTGATTTTCACTTTTTGGAGGTTCATTTGCTCCTCTGACACTCTTTCAGCTTCAATCTTACTCGATCTAGCTTTCCCAAGGCTCGATCTAGCTCTATTCGCCCCACCAGAGGGCTCTCTAAGACACTTCGGTCTTAGTGTTAGCTCCGGTCTTGCTCAATCGTGCTTGCTGAAGGCGCGATCAAGCTTTAGTTAGCTTCTCGTACTTTCTCTTGGCCTCTCTAGGAGGACCAGACAGACCTCTCGGTCTATCGTTTAGCTTCAGTCCTGCTCGATCTAGCTTTCCCAAGGCTCGATCTAGCTCTATTCGCCCCGCTAGAGGGCTCTCTAAGACCCCTCGGTCTTAGTGTTAGCTCCGGTACAGCTCGGTCGTGCTTGCTGAAGGCCCGATCAAGCTTTAGTTGGCTTCTCGTACTTTCTCTTGGCCTCTCTAGGAGGACCAGACAGACCTCTCGGTCTCTTGCTTAGCTTCAGTCCTGCTCGATCTAGCTTGCCCAAGGCTTGATCAAGCTCTATTCGCCCCGCTAGAGGGCTCTCTAAGACCCCTCGGTCTTAGTGTTAGCTCCGGTACAGCTCGGTCGTGCTTGCTGAAGGCCCGATCAAGCTTTAGTTAGCTTCTCGTTTTTTCTCTTGGCCTCTCTAGGAGGACCAGACAGACCTCTCGGTCTATCGTTTAGCTTCAGTCCTGCTCGATCTAGCTTTCCCAAGGCTCGATCTAGCTCTATTCGCCCCGCTAGAGGGCTCTCTAAGACCCCTCGGTCTTAGTGTTAGCTCCGGTACAGCTCGGTCGTGCTTGCTGAAGGCCCGATCAAGCTTTAGTTGGCTTCTCGTACTTTCTCTTGGCCTCTCTAGGAGGACCAGACAGACCTCTCGGTCTATCCTTTAGCTTCAGTCCTGCTCGATCTAGCTTTCCCAAGGCTCGATCTAGCTCTATTCGCCCCGCTAGAGGGCTCTCTAAGACCCCTCGGTCTTAGTGTTATCTCCTGTAATGCCTAACCAAGCTTACTACAGGCCTTGGTCAGGTCTTTATCGGTCACCGATTAGTAACAGACCGATCATAGGGCCTTCCACCCTATCTGGGTTGAGGTCTTTAGTCCAGCCATATTTTGACAAGACACCTCCCCCTAATAATGCCCCACACATAGAATTACTGTTTATGCAGCTTTTCACTTTTGAAATTTTTAATTTTCGCAATTATTATAGAATAAGTGTTTGCGCAGCTTTTCATAGGTCGAGCTCTAGCTAGCTAGCTCAAGCTAGCTAGCTAGCTCAAGCTCAAGCTATCTAGCTCAAGCTCAAGCCAGCTAGCTCAAGCTCAAGCTAGCTAGCTAGCTCAAGCTCAAGCTAGCTAGCTAGCTCAAGCTCAAGCTAGCCAGCTCAAGCTCAAGCTAGCTAGCTCAAGCTCAAGCTAGCTAGCTAGCTCAAGCTCAAGCTCAAGCTAGCTAGCTCAAGCTCAAGCTCAAGCTAGCTAGCTAGCTCAAGCTCAAGCTAGCTAGCTAGCTCAAGCTCAAGCTAGCTAGCTAGCTCAAGCTCAAGCTAGCTAGCTCAAGCTCAAGCTCAAGCTCAAGCTAGCTAGCTAGCTCAAGCTAGCTAGCTAGCTCAAGCTCAAGCTAGCTAGCTAGCTCAAGTTCAAGCTAGCTAGCTAGCTCAAGCTCAAGCTAGCTAGCTAGCTCAAGCTCAAGCTAGCTAGCTCAAGCTCAAGCTAGCTAGCTCAAGCTCAAGCTAGCTAGCTAGCTCAAGCTCAAGCTCAAGCTAGCTAGCTCAAGCTCAAGCTCAAGCTAGCTAGCTAGCTCAAGCTCAAGCTAGCTAGCTAGCTCAAGCTCAAGCTAGCTAGCTAGCTCAAGTTCAAGCTAGCTAGCTAGCTCAAGCTCAAGCTAGCTAGCTCAAGCTCAAGCTAGCTAGCTCAAGCTCAAGCCAGCTAGCTCAAGCTCAAGCTCAAGCTAGCTAGCTAGCTCAAGCACAAGCTAGCTAGCTAGCTCAATCTCAAGCTAGCTAGCTCAAGCTCAAGCTAGCTAGCTCAAGCTCAAGCTAGCTAGCTAGCTCAAGCTCAAGCTCAAGCTAGCTAGCTCAAGCTCAAGCTCAAGCTAGCTAGCTAGCTCAAGCTCAAGCTAGCTAGCTAGCTCAAGCTCAAGCTCAAGCTAGCTAGCTCAAGCTCAAGCTCAAGCTAGCTAGCTAGCTCAAGCTCAAGCTGGCTAGCTAGCTCAAGCTCAAGCTAGCTAGCTAGCTCAAGCTCAAGCTAGCTAGCTCAAGCTCAAGCTCAAGCTCAAGCTAGCTAGCTAGCTCAAGCTAGCTAGCTAGCTCAAGCTCAAGCTAGCTAGCTAGCTCAAGTTCAAGCTAGCTAGCTAGCTCAAGCTCAAGCTAGCTAGCTAGCTCAAGCTCAAGCTAGCTAGCTCAAGCTCAAGCTAGCTAGCTCAAGCTCAAGCTAGCTAGCTAGCTCAAGCTCAAGCTCAAGCTAGCTAGCTCAAGCTCAAGCTCAAGCTAGCTAGCTAGCTCAAGCTCAAGCTAGCTAGCTAGCTCAAGCTCAAGCTAGCTAGCTAGCTCAAGTTCAAGCTAGCTAGCTAGCTCAAGCTCAAGCTAGCTAGCTCAAGCTCAAGCTAGCTAGCTCAAACTCAAGCTAGCTAGCTAGCTCAAGTTCAAGCTAGCTAGCTAGCTCAAGCTCAAGCTAGCTAGCTAGCTCAAGCTCAAGCTAGCTAGCTCAAGCTCAAGCTAGCTAGCTCAAGCTCCAGCTAGCTAGCTAGCTCAAGCTCAAGCTCAAGCTAGCTAGCTCAAGCTCAAGCTCAAGCTAGCTAGCTAGCTCAAGCTCAAGCTAGCTAGCTAGCTCAAGCTCAAGCTAGCTAGCTAGCTCAAGTTCAAGCTAGCTAGCTAGCTCAAGCTCAAGCTAGCTAGCTCAAGCTCAAGCTAGCTAGCTCAAGCTCAAGCCAGCTAGCTCAAGCTCAAGCTCAAGCTAGCTAGCTAGCTCAAGCACAAGCTTGCTAGCTAGCTCAAGCTCAAGCTAGCTAGCTCAAGCTCAAGCTAGCTAGCTCAAGCTCAAGCTAGCTAGCTCAAGCTCAAGCTCAAGCTAGCTAGCTAGCTCAAGCACAAGCTTGCTAGCTAGCTCAAGCTCAAGCTAGCTAGCTCAAGCTCAAGCTAGCTAGCTCAAGCTCAAGCTAGCTAGCTAGCTCAAGCTCAAGCTCAAGCTAGCTAGCTCAAGCTCAAGCTCAAGCTAGCTAGCTAGCTCAAGCTCAAGCTAGCTAGCTAGCTCAAGCTCAAGCTAGCTAGCTAGCTCAAGCTCAAGCTAGCTAGCTCAAGCTCAAGCTCAAGCTAGCTAGCTAGCTCAAGCTAGCTAGCTAGCTCAAGCTCAAGCTAGCTAGCTAGCTCAAGTTCAAGCTAGCTAGCTAGCTCAAGCTCAAGCTAGCTAGCTAGCTCAAGCTCAAGCTAGCTAGCTCAAGCTCAAGCTAGCTAGCTCAAGCTCAAGCTAGCTAGCTAGCTCAAGCTCAAGCTCAAGCTAGCTAGCTCAAGCTCAAGCTCAAGCTAGCTAGCTAGCTCAAGCTCAAGCTAGCTAGCTAGCTCAAGCTCAAGCTAGCTAGCTAGCTCAAGTTCAAGCTAGCTAGCTAGCTCAAGCTCAAGCTAGCTAGCTCAAGCTCAAGCTAGCTAGCTCAAGCTCAAGCCAGCTAGCTCAAGCTCAAGCTCAAGCTAGCTAGCTAGCTCAAGCACAAGCTAGCTAGCTAGCTCAAGCTCAAGCTAGCTAGCTCAAGCTCAAGCTAGCTAGCTCAAGCTCAAGCTAGCTAGCTAGCTCAAGCTCAAGCTCAAGCTAGCTAGCTCAAGCTCAAGCTCAAGCTAGCTAGCTAGCTCAAGCTCAAGCTAGCTAGCTAGCTCAAGCTCAAGCTCAAGCTAGCTAGCTCAAGCTCAAGCTCAAGCTAGCTAGCTAGCTCAAGCTCAAGCTAGCTAGCTAGCTCAAGCTCAAGCTAGCTAGCTAGCTCAAGCTCAAGCTAGCTAGCTCAAGCTCAAGCTCAAGCTCAAGCTAGCTAGCTAGCTCAAGCTAGCTAGCTAGCTCAAGCTCAAGCTAGCTAGCTAGCTCAAGTTCAAGCTAGCTAGCTAGCTCAAGCTCAAGCTAGCTAGCTAGCTCAAGCTCAAGCTAGCTAGCTCAAGCTCAAGCTAGCTAGCTCAAGCTCAAGCTAGCTAGCTAGCTCAAGCTCAAGCTCAAGCTAGCTAGCTCAAGCTCAAGCTCAAGCTAGCTAGCTAGCTCAAGCTCAAGCTAGCTAGCTAGCTCAAGCTCAAGCTAGCTAGCTAGCTCAAGTTCAAGCTAGCTAGCTAGCTCAAGCTCAAGCTAGCTAGCTCAAGCTCAAGCTAGCTAGCTCAAACTCAAGCTAGCTAGCTAGCTCAAGTTCAAGCTAGCTAGCTAGCTCAAGCTCAAGCTAGCTAGCTAGCTCAAGCTCAAGCTAGCTAGCTCAAGCTCAAGCTAGCTAGCTCAAGCTCAAGCTAGCTAGCTAGCTCAAGCTCAAGCTCAAGCTAGCTAGCTCAAGCTCAAGCTCAAGCTAGCTAGCTAGCTCAAGCTCAAGCTAGCTAGCTAGCTCAAGCTCAAGCTAGCTAGCTAGCTCAAGTTCAAGCTAGCTAGCTAGCTCAAGCTCAAGCTAGCTAGCTCAAGCTCAAGCTAGCTAGCTCAAGCTCAAGCCAGCTAGCTCAAGCTCAAGCTCAAGCTAGCTAGCTAGCTCAAGCACAAGCTTGCTAGCTAGCTCAAGCTCAAGCTAGCTAGCTCAAGCTCAAGCTAGCTAGCTCAAGCTCAAGCTAGCTAGCTCAAGCTCAAGCTCAAGCTAGCTAGCTAGCTCAAGCACAAGCTTGCTAGCTAGCTCAAGCTCAAGCTAGCTAGCTCAAGCTCAAGCTAGCTAGCTCAAGCTCAAGCTAGCTAGCTAGCTCAAGCTCAAGCTCAAGCTAGCTAGCTCAAGCTCAAGCTCAAGCTAGCTAGCTAGCTCAAGCTCAAGCTAGCTAGCTAGCTCAAGCTCAAGCTAGCTAGCTAGCTCAAGCTCAAGCTAGCTAGCTCAAGCTCAAGCTCAAGCTAGCTAGCTAGCTCAAGCTAGCTAGCTAGCTCAAGCTCAAGCTAGCTAGCTAGCTCAAGTTCAAGCTAGCTAGCTAGCTCAAGCTCAAGCTAGCTAGCTAGCTCAAGCTCAAGCTATCTAGCTCAAGCTCAAGCTAGCTAGCTCAAGCTCAAGCTAGCTAGCTAGCTCAAGCTCAAGCTCAAGCTAGCTAGCTCAAGCTCAAGCTCAAGCTAGCTAGCTAGCTCAAGCTCAAGCTAGCTAGCTAGCTCAAGCTCAAGCTAGCTAGCTAGCTCAAGTTCAAGCTAGCTAGCTAGCTCAAGCTCAAGCTAGCTAGCTCAAGCTCAAGCTAGCTAGCTCAAGCTCAAGCCAGCTAGCTCAAGCTCAAGCTCAAGCTAGCTAGCTAGCTCAAGCTCAAGCTCAAGCTCAAGCTAGCTAGCTAGCTCAAGTTCAAGCTAGCTAGCTAGCTCAAGCTCAAGCTAGCTAGCTCAAGCTCAAGCTAGCTAGCTCAAGCTCAAGCCAGCTAGCTCAAGCTCAAGCTCAAGCTAGCTAGCTAGCTCAAGCTCAAGCTAGCTAGCTCAAGCTCAAGCTAGCTAGCTAGCTAGCTCAAGCTCAAGCTCAAGCTAGCTAGCTCAAGCTCAAGCTCAAGCTAGCTAGCTCAAGCTCAAGCTCAAGCTAGCTAGCTCAAGCTCAAGCTCAAGCTAGCTAGCTCAAGCCCAAGCTCAAGCTAGCTAGCTAGCTCAAGCTCAAGCTAGCTAGCTCAAGCTCAAGCTCAAGCTCAAGCTAGCTAGCTAGCTAGCTCAAGCTCAAGCTCAAGCTAGCTAGCTAGCTCAAGCTCAAGCTAGCTAGCTCAAGCTCAAGCTAGCTAGCTAGCTCAAGTTCAAGCTAGCTAGCTAGCTCAAGCTCAAGCTAGCTAGCTAGCTCAAGCTCAAGCTAGCTAGCTCAAGCTCAAGCTAGCTAGCTCAAGCTCAAGCTAGCTAGCTAGCTCAAGCTCAAGCTCAAGCTAGCTAGCTCAAGCTCAAGCTCAAGCTAGCTAGCTAGCTCAAGCTCAAGCTAGCTAGCTAGCTCAAGCTCAAGCTAGCTAGCTAGCTCAAGTTCAAGCTAGCTAGCTAGCTCAAGCTCAAGCTAGCTAGCTCAAGCTCAAGCTAGCTAGCTCAAACTCAAGCTAGCTAGCTAGCTCAAGTTCAAGCTAGCTAGCTAGCTCAAGCTCAAGCTAGCTAGCTAGCTCAAGCTCAAGCTAGCTAGCTCAAGCTCAAGCTAGCTAGCTCAAGCTCAAGCTAGCTAGCTAGCTCAAGCTCAAGCTCAAGCTAGCTAGCTCAAGCTCAAGCTCAAGCTAGCTAGCTAGCTCAAGCTCAAGCTAGCTAGCTAGCTCAAGCTCAAGCTAGCTAGCTAGCTCAAGTTCAAGCTAGCTAGCTAGGTCAAGCTCAAGCTAGCTAGCTCAAGCTCAAGCTAGCTAGCTCAAGCTCAAGCCAGCTAGCTCAAGCTCAAGCTCAAGCTAGCTAGCTAGCTCAAGCACAAGCTTGCTAGCTAGCTCAAGCTCAAGCTAGCTAGCTCAAGCTCAAGCTAGCTAGCTCAAGCTCAAGCTAGCTAGCTCAAGCTCAAGCTCAAGCTAGCTAGCTAGCTCAAGCACAAGCTTGCTAGCTAGCTCAAGCTCAAGCTAGCTAGCTCAAGCTCAAGCTAGCTAGCTCAAGCTCAAGCTAGCTAGCTAGCTCAAGCTCAAGCTCAAGCTAGCTAGCTCAAGCTCAAGCTCAAGCTAGCTAGCTAGCTCAAGCTCAAGCTAGCTAGCTAGCTCAAGCTCAAGCTAGCTAGCTCAAGCTCAAGCTCAAGCTAGCTAGCTAGCTCAAGCTAGCTAGCTAGCTCAAGCTCAAGCTAGCTAGCTAGCTCAAGTTCAAGCTAGCTAGCTAGCTCAAGCTCAAGCTAGCTAGCTAGCTCAAGCTCAAGCTAGCTAGCTCAAGCTCAAGCTAGCTAGCTCAAGCTCAAGCTAGCTAGCTAGCTCAAGCTCAAGCTCAAGCTAGCTAGCTCAAGCTCAAGCTCAAGCTAGCTAGCTAGCTCAAGCTCAAGCTAGCTAGCTAGCTCAAGCTCAAGCTAGCTAGCTAGCTCAAGTTCAAGCTAGCTAGCTAGCTCAAGCTCAAGCTAGCTAGCTCAAGCTCAAGCTAGCTAGCTCAAGCTCAAGCCAGCTAGCTCAAGCTCAAGCTCAAGCTAGCTAGCTAGCTCAAGCTCAAGCTCAAGCTAGCTAGCTAGCTCAAGTTCAAGCTAGCTAGCTAGCTCAAGCTCAAGCTAGCTAGCTCAAGCTCAAGCTAGCTAGCTCAAGCTCAAGCCAGCTAGCTCAAGCTCAATCTCAAGCTAGCTAGCTAGCTCAAGCTCAAGCTAGCTAGCTCAAGCTCAAGCTAGCTAGCTAGCTAGCTCAAGCTCAAGCTCAAGCTAGCTAGCTCAAGCTCAAGCTCAAGCTAGCTAGCTCAAGCTCAAGCTCAAGCTAGCTAGCTCAAGCTCAAGCTCAAGCTAGCTAGCTCAAGCTCAAGCTCAAGCTAGCTAGCTAGCTCAAGCTCAAGCTAGCTAGCTCAAGCTCAAGCTCAAGCTCAAGCTAGCTAGCTAGCTAGCTCAAGCTCAAGCTCAAGCTAGCTAGCTAGCTCAAGCTCAAGCTAGCTAGCTCAAGCTCAAGCCAGCTAGCTCAAGCTCAAGCTCAGGCTAGCTAGCTAGCTCAAGCTCAAGCTAGCTAGCTCAAGCTCAAGCCAGCTAGCTCAAGCTCAAGCTCAAGCTCAAGCTAGCTAGCTAGCTCAAGCTCAAGCTAGATAGCTAGCTCAAGCTAGCTAGCTAGCTCAAGCTCAAGCTCAAGCTAGCTAGCTAGCTAGCTCAAGCTCAAGCTAGCTAGCTCAAGCTCAAGCCAGCTAGCTCAAGCTCAAGCTCAAGCTAGCTAGCTAGCTCAAGCTCAAGCTAGCTAGCTCAAGCTCAAGCTCAAGCGAGCTAGCTAGCTCAAGCTCAAGCTAGCTAGCTAGCTCAAGCTCAAGCTAGCTAACTCAAGCTAACTCAGCTAGCTCAAGCTAACTCAAGCTAGCTAAAGCTAACTCAAGCTAACTCAAGCTAACTCAAGCTAACTCAAGCTAGCTAAAGCTAACTCAAGCTAACTCAAGCTAACCCGAGCTAACTCAAGCTAGCTCAAGCTAACCCAAGCTAGCTAAAGCTAACTCAAGCTAACTCAAGCTAATTCAAGCTAACTCAAGCTAACTCAAGCTAACTCAAGCTAACTCAAGCTAGCTAAAGCTAACTCAAGCTAACTCAAGCTAACTCAAGCTAACCCGAGCTAACTCAAGCTAACTGAAGGTAGCTAAAGCTAGTTCAAGCTAACTCAAGCTAGCTAAAGCTAAGACAAGCTAACTCAAGCTAACTCAAGCTAACTCAAGCTAACTCAAGCTAACTCAAGCTAGTTCAAGCTAACTCAAGCTAACTCAAGCTAACTCAAGCTAGCTAAAGCTAACTCAAGCTAACTCAAGCTAACTCAAGCTAACCCGAGCTAACTCAAGCTAACTCAAGGTAGCTAAAGCTAGTTCAAGCTAACTCAAGCTAGCTAAAGCTAAGACAAGCTAACTCAAGCTAACTCAAGCTAACTCAAGCTAACTCAAGCTAACTCAAGCTAGTTCAAGCTAACTCAAGCTAGCTAAAGCTAACTCAAGCTAACTCAAGCTAACTCAAGCTAGCTCAAGCTAACTCAAGCTAGTTCAAGCTAACTCAAGCTAGCTAAAGCTAACTCAAGCTAACTCAAGCTAACTCAAGCTAACTCAAGCTAGCTAAAGCTAACTCAAGCTAACTCAAGCTAACCCGAGCTAACTCAAGCTAGCTCAAGCTAACCCAAGCTAGCTAAAGCTAACTCAAGCTAACTCAAGCTAATTCAAGCTAACTCAAGCTAACTCAAGCTAACTCAAGCTAACTCAAGCTAGCTAAAGCTAACTCAAGCTAACTCAAGCTAACTCAAGCTAACCCGAGCTAACTCAAGCTAACTCAAGGTAGCTAAAGCTAGTTCAAGCTAACTCAAGCTAGCTAAAGCTAAGACAAGCTAACTCAAGCTAACTCAAGCTAACTCAAGCTAACTCAAGCTAACTCAAGCTAGCTAAAGCTAACTCAAGCTAACTCAAGCTAACTCAAGCTAACCCGAGCTAACTCAAGCTAACTCAAGGTAGCTAAAGCTAGTTCAAGCTAACTCAAGCTAGCTAAAGCTAAGACAAGCTAACTCAAGCTAACTCAAGCTAACTCAAGCTAACTCAAGCTAACTAAAGCTAGTTCAAGCTAACTCAAGCTAGCTAAAGCTAACTCAAGCTAACTCAAGCTAACTCAAGCTAGCTCAAGCTAACTCAAGCTAGTTCAAGCTAACTCAAGCTAGCTAAAGCTAACTCAAGCTAACTCAAGCTAACTCAAGCTAACTCAAGCTAGCTAAAGCTAACTCAAGCTAACTCAAGCTAACCCGAGCTAACTCAAGCTAGCTCAAGCTAACCCAAGCTAGCTAAAGCTAACTCAAGCTAACTCAAGCTAATTCAAGCTAACTCAAGCTAACTCAAGCTAACTCAAGCTAACTCAAGCTAGCTAAAGCTAACTCAAGCTAACTCAAGCTAACTCAAGCTAACCCGAGCTAACTCAAGCTAACTCAAGGTAGCTAAAGCTAGTTCAAGCTAACTCAAGCTAGCTAAAGCTAAGACAAGCTAACTCAAGCTAACTCAAGCTAACTCAAGCTAACTCAAGCTAACTCAAGCTAACTCAAGCTAGTTCAAGCTAACTCAAGCTAACTCAAGCTAACTCAAGCTAGCTAAAGCTAACTCAAGCTAACTCAAGCTAACTCAAGCTAACCCGAGCTAACTCAAGCTAACTCAAGGTAGCTAAAGCTAGTTCAAGCTAGCTCAAGCTAGCTAAAGCTAAGACAAGCTAACTCAAGCTAACTCAAGCTAACTCAAGCTAACTCAAGCTAGTTCAAGCTAACTCAAGCTAGCTAAAGCTAACTCAAGCTAACTCAAGCTAACTCAAGCTAGCTCAAGCTAACTCAAGCTAGTTCAAGCTAACTCAAGCTAGCTAAAGCTAACTCAAGCTAACTCAAGCTAACTCAAGCTAGCTCAAGCTAACTCAAGCTAACTCAAGCTAACTCAAGCTAACCCGAGCTAACTCAAGCTAACTCAAGGTAGCTAAAGCTAGTTCAAGCTAGCTCAAGCTAGCTAAAGCTAAGACAAGCTAACTCAAGCTAACTCAAGCTAACTCAAGCTAACTCAAGCTAGTTCAAGCTAACTCAAGCTAGCTAAAGCTAACTCAAGCTAACTCAAGCTAACTCAAGCTAGCTCAAGCTAACTCAAGCTAGTTCAAGCTAACTCAAGCTAGCTAAAGCTAACTCAAGCTAACTCAAGCTAACTCAAGCTAGCTCAAGCTAACTCAAGCTAGTTCAAGCTAACTCAAGCTAGCTAAAGCTAACTCAAGCTAACTCAAGCTAACTCAAGCTAACTCAAGCTAGCTAAAGCTAACTCAAGCTAACTCAAGCTAACCCGAGCTAACTCAAGCTAGCTCAAGCTAACCCAAGCTAGCTAAAGCTAACTCAAGCTAACTCAAGCTAATTCAAGCTAACTCAAGCTAACTCAAGCTAACTCAAGCTAACTCAAGCTAGCTAAAGCTAACTCAAGCTAACTCAAGCTAACTCAAGCTAACCCGAGCTAACTCAAGCTAACTCAAGGTAGCTAAAGCTAGTTCAAGCTAACTCAAGCTAGCTAAAGCTAAGACAAGCTAACTCAAGCTAACTCAAGCTAACTCAAGCTAACTCAAGCTAACTCAAGCTAGTTCAAGCTAACTCAAGCTAACTCAAGCTAACTCAAGCTAGCTAAAGCTAACTCAAGCTAACTCAAGCTAACTCAAGCTAACCCGAGCTAACTCAAGCTAACTCAAGGTAGCTAAAGCTAGTTCAAGCTAGCTCAAGCTAGCTAAAGCTAAGACAAGCTAACTCAAGCTAACTCAAGCTAACTCAAGCTAGTTCAAGCTAACTCAAGCTAGCTAAAGCTAACTCAAGCTAACTCAAGCTAACTCAAGCTAGCTCAAGCTAACTCAAGCTAGTTCAAGCTAACTCAAGCTAGCTAAAGCTAACTCAAGCTAACTCAAGCTAACTCAAGCTAACTCAAGCTAGCTAAAGCTAACTCAAGCTAACTCAAGCTAACCCGAGCTAACTCAAGCTAGCTCAAGCTAACCCAAGCTAGCTAAAGCTAACTCAAGCTAACTCAAGCTAATTCAAGCTAACTCAAGCTAACTCAAGCTAACTCAAGCTAACTCAAGCTAGCTAAAGCTAACTCAAGCTAACTCAAGCTAACTCAAGCTAACCCGAGCTAACTCAAGCTAACTCAAGGTAGCTAAAGCTAGTTCAAGCTAACTCAAGCTAGCTAAAGCTAAGACAAGCTAACTCAAGCTAACTCAAGCTAACTCAAGCTAACTCAAGCTAACTCAAGCTAACTCAAGCTAGTTCAAGCTAACTCAAGCTAACTCAAGCTAACTCAAGCTAGCTAAAGCTAACTCAAGCTAACTCAAGCTAACTCAAGCTAACCCGAGCTAACTCAAGCTAACTCAAGGTAGCTAAAGCTAGTTCAAGCTAACTCAAGCTAGCTAAAGCTAAGACAAGCTAACTCAAGCTAACTCAAGCTAACTCAAGCTAACTCAAGCTAACTAAAGCTAGTTCAAGCTAACTCAAGCTAGCTAAAGCTAACTCAAGCTAACTCAAGCTAACTCAAGCTAGCTCAAGCTAACTCAAGCTAGTTCAAGCTAACTCAAGCTAGCTAAAGCTAACTCAAGCTAACTCAAGCTAACTCAAGCTAACTCAAGCTAGCTAAAGCTAACTCAAGCTAACTCAAGCTAACCCGAGCTAACTCAAGCTAGCTCAAGCTAACCCAAGCTAGCTAAAGCTAACTCAAGCTAACTCAAGCTAATTCAAGCTAACTCAAGCTAACTCAAGCTAACTCAAGCTAACTCAAGCTAGCTAAAGCTAACTCAAGCTAACTCAAGCTAACTCAAGCTAACCCGAGCTAACTCAAGCTAACTCAAGGTAGCTAAAGCTAGTTCAAGCTAACTCAAGCTAGCTAAAGCTAAGACAAGCTAACTCAAGCTAACTCAAGCTAACTCAAGCTAACTCAAGCTAACTCAAGCTAGTTCAAGCTAACTTAATGAAGTTAACCCAAGCTAACTTGGGTTAATGAAGTCAAACTCAAGCTAACCCGAGCTAACTCAAGCTAACTCAAGCTAATTCAAGCTAACTCAAGCTAACTCAAGCTAATTCAAGCTAACTCAAGCTAATTCAAGCTAACTCAAGCTAGCTCAAGCTAACTCAAGCTAACCCAAGCTAACTTAAGCTAGCTTAAGCTAATTAAAGCTAATTAAAGCTAACTCAAGCTAACCCAAGCTAACTTAAGCTAGCTCTAGCTGGCTGCCACTGTTAGGCCATTTGGGAGCGCTTTTCTCGCACTCTGATTGGCTGCCACTGTTAGGCCATTTGGGAGCGCTTTTCTCGCACTCTGATTGGCTGCCACTGTTAGGCCATTTGGGAGCGCTTTTCTCGCACTCTGATTGGCTGCCACTGTTAGGCCATTTGGGAGCGCTTTTCTCGCACTCTGATTGGCTGCCACTGTTAGGCCATTTGGGAGCGCTTTTCTCGCACTCTGATTGGCTGCCACTGTTAGGCCATTTGGGAGCGCTTTTCTCGCACTCTGATTGGCTGCCACTGTTAGGCCATTTGGGAGCGCTTTTCTCGCACTCTGATTGGCTGCCACTGTTAGGCCATTTGGGAGCGCTTTTCTCGCACTCTGATTGGCTGCCACTGTTAGGCCATTTGGGAGCGCTTTTCTCGCACTCTGATTGGCTGCCACTGTTAGGCCATTTGGGAGCGCTTTTCTCGCACTCTGATTGGCTGCCACTGTTAGGCCATTTGGGAGCGCTTTTCTCGCACTCTGATTGGCTGCCACTGTTAGGCCATTTGGGAGCGCTTTTCTCGCACTCTGATTGGCTGCCACTGTTAGGCCATTTGGGAGCGCTTTTCTCGCACTCTGATTGGCTGCCACTGTTAGGCCATTTGGGAGCGCTTTTCTCGCACTCTGATTGGCTGCCACTGTTAGGCCATTTGGGAGCGCTTTT